>NW_004798394.1:96155-102055 GCF_000002075.1 Aplysia californica
AGAGACACAGTGACACAACTGGGGATCCCACACAGTAAGCTCTTTGACAGAGACACAGTGACACAACTGGGGATCCCACACAGTAAGCTCTTTGACAGAGACACAGTGACACAACTGGGGATCCCACACAGTAAGCTCTTTGATAGAGACACAGTGACACAACTGGGGATCCCACTTGGCAATAGAAAACCCCGGATATGACACAACATAACAGTATTTTTCCACCTGTAGGAAAAGAAATGGGGACGGGTTGTTTGTTCAAAGTCTTGCCTTTGTGCCTGTTCTTTGCTTTGTAAAGAGAGGGGGGGGGCGGGAACTGGCACACCATCTGTGATGAGCAACTGTGCCAGATATTACTTTGTCGCTGGAGGATTTCTGATTTCTGTACAGTGCGACATGTGATATCTTGTGTGAGTGGTTAAAAGTGCTTGTGATATCTTGTGTGAGTGGTTAAAAGTGCTTGTGATATCTTGTGTGACAGAGCCAATTAAGAAATCCGTGTGAAATGCCTTTCCCAAGGACACAACGTCGGACCGAGCTGAGGCTCGAACCTACGAACCCCCAGTCTCACGATGGCAGGTCCTGTACCCTAACCACTGGGCCACCTACACCACATATTCCCCATGCATGACAGAAATATTGCACGAGGGGAAATAGGAACTTTCGCTTCATGGGAGTTTTTTTGTACACTACCGATAGTAATCATTTTATAGACGGCGTAGGGTGGGGAGGGGGGGGTTGTGGCTTTTCTAAAAGTTGGTCTGGGGATGCAATCACGGAGTGCCAGATTGTGTGTGTGTGTGTGTGTGTGTGTGTGTGTGTGTATGTGTGAGTGTGTGTGCGTGTGTGTGTGTGTTTGTGTGTGTGTGTGTTTGTGTGTGTGTTTGAGTGTATGTGTGTGAGTGTCTGGGTGTGCGTGTGTGTTTTTGAGTGTGTGTGTGTGTGTGTGTGTGTGTGTGCATATGGTATCGTGCGTTTGTTTACTGCCAGATTTGTGTCCGCCTGTCTATTTGTCTGTCACCCAGTCTTACGTTTGTACTCCAGTGATTTCACAGGTTTGTCACGATTTATTTTTCGTTCCTACCCCGTCCCCCCTTCCGGCTTTTGGATCTGGCCAGTTTCGCCGTTGACTGTTGCCGATCCAGCGCGATCATTCTCGTGTGCCATTATTCTATATTTGGACGGTGCTGTCTGTTCTGCGCCCAAATTAGTTTTTAAACCTGAGCGAACAGTATTGGTATACATTTTTATTGACAGCTACGGTGCGTAATTCTTGAAGAGTGGGGTGTTTTCTTGGCGGCCTCACTTTCCTTTTTCAATCTCTGTTCAGCGTTACTTAAATCTAAACCTCGCCCAGCTGAAATGGGTCTATGATATTATAATTCTAACTCGCCAGAAATTGCATTTAACATCGACTCCATATTCTTGTAGATTCTCATACGATCATCATGAAAACCTTCAAATAGAGAACTGTCCGTTGAACACTGGGTGTGTGACTTACTTTTATGTGGTCGAGGAAGGACGCATGCATTTTGTTGTCACCATGTAGCTGTGACTCGCTTTGCCTCGGAAGTGTACCGTTAAATGCGTGAGTGTTGGAAGATTTCTGAGACTTCTATGCCCGCCGCAATCCAATGTCAAACTTCCCCGGAACTTCATGGGAAGATGATATTATTATTACTGTGACGACTTCGGTTTTGACTGACTGACTGACTGACCCGGAGTAGATGATTCGTGCTGGGAGGATATCGTTCAGTGATTCAGGCTTGAGCTTTGGAGAGAAGGTGAATCGTCGTCGTGGCGTCAACGATTATTTTATTTCTGCTCGGACGGTGTTCTCTTTGTCATGAGTCTCCGTTTTTCGAAGAAGCATCAAACGTCTTAGCAAGAAACTCATCATGCTGATATTGTGGTCTATTTAGCTGCTTGATGCTCACGCTTTGGGTTGACGGAGTAAAAATCCCCGGAGGAGTTAGTAGCATAAGGTAACTCATGGCACCTACATTGTCGCACCCCTCAGATGCACCAAAACTAGCCAGTTTGAAGCTTTCTATGTTTCCAGCCATATTCCTTGCCCTTGTCACGTTAAGGGCGACTGACTGCCTCCGAATTGCGCCTCTCATGTAGAATAAACACAGCGAAGACTGTGTTGTATAAACGAGTGTTTCCTGGTACTTGCAACCACATGAAGCAGACGGACACCATTGGGAAAATGCTCGTCAGAAGTTCAGAACCTAACCAAAAGTATCTGTTACTCGAACTGTCAATAAAAAAATAAAACGCCATAAGGAGATTTGTTGGGTGAAGGATAGTGCTGTGACGTGAGTAAATGACATAAAGCTCTCTACCGGAAGTATTAGCTTGCGGCAACTGCTCGCTGTTACGTCAGAGCCGGGCAGTTGTGTTTGTTTCGTAGTAGGATGACGTCAGACCAGCTCCTGTGGCGTTTGTTGGCCCGCCGGCTGTACTACATTACGTGATGTCTCGAAAACGCAGCGACGGATCCAAAACGCTCCAGGACATTTCAGGTAAACTCTTGTCTGTCTGTCTGTCTGTCTGTCTGTCTGTCTGTCTGTCTGTCTGTCTGTCTGTCATGGCCATCCTCTTTTTTGCCTGTTTGTCTCACACTGTTTTTAAAAAATTCTTTCTCTATCCCTTTCATTGTTTCTGCCCCCACCCCCTTCTTTTCTTTTCTATCCTTCTTTTACCATCTGTCTGTCTCTGTCTGTCTGCCTGCCTGTCTGTCAATGTCTCATTCTCCGTGTCTCTCCCTCTCCCTCTCCCTCTCTGCTCTGCTTTCTCCCTCTCTGCTCTGCTTTCTCTCTCTCTCTCTCTCTCTCTCTCTCTCTCTCTCTCTCTCTCTCTCTCTCTCTCTCTCTCTAGTCTCTCTGTCTCTTTGTCTCTCTATCTCTCTCTCTCTCTGTGGTCTCTCTGTCTCTTTCTCTCTCTCTCTCTCTCTCTCTCTCTCTCTCTCTCTCTCTCTCTCTCTCTCTCTCTCTCTATCTATCTACCCCTGTCCCTCTTTTGCGATTGTTTGGAACGTGCCTCTAGTTGATCCTAAATCTTTACTTTCCCCTCGGTTGTTTCTGTCTGCCTTGCTTTTTTCAGCTCAAAACTACCGTCTTTATATCTATGCCATAGTCTTTACTCAACAGACTTCCTATCTTCCATTCTCTTCTACCCATTTGCGGCACGGTTTAGATAGATGTTGACTGACTCGCGAGTGTGTAGGGCTTGGATCTCTGTGAACTGGGGCAAATAATTTTCTTGAATTTTTAACATGTTTTTTCATTTTGAGTGTTGAGTATTGAAATGTGTGTGTGTGTGTGTGTGTGTGTGTGTGTGTGTGTGTGTGTGTGTGTGTGTGTGTGTGTGCGCGCGTGCGCGTGCATGTGTGTGTGTGGATTGGGGGGGGGGGGGAGGAGGGGCACAACATTTTCATAACCTTCTGGTAGGACATAAATTAACTTTTTTATGCTTGTTTGAACGCGTTGTCATAGAGGACTGGGTGTGAGCGGGAGTGTAGTGTGTGAACCCTGATTTCTTGCAATGTAATTGTGTGGCATATGTACGCTAACGCAAATGTAAAACTGTTTAACTGTTTTTTAATTTGTGTTATATGGAGGCGACGTAATGGGGACAAAAACCCAACATAATGTTGATTGTTTCTCTCACAAACATTTATTGAAAGAGGATATGGGTGTAATGGTTTTCGCCATAGTGAATGGACTTTTTGCTAGCATTATCTTGGGATTAAAAAAAACAAAAACCTTTTCATTTTCATAAAGCGTACAGGACGGAAACAGGCGTTGTCTTCTCCTCAATATTTTCGAGTGTGCTTTGAGGTTTGTATGTGAGCCTAGCGGAGCAGTGATCTCTTGACGACTTGGCGTGCTTCTTTTTATGGCGTCTACCTTATAGTTAAATGGGCGCTTTTAAGCACAAACAGGTTGTCCCTAAAAATGCTGTTTTGAGAAAATCGAAGGTAAATTTTGTTTCCCCATGTTCAGTTTCTTTAAAATACAAGGAGAGTTTTCTCTATAACCAAACAAATATACACACTATTGAAACCAAACTTTGCCAATAGGTAGGGCAATGCCCACTTTTGGTGTAGGTCAAGATTTCTGGAAACCCCCAACATCTGGGTGGGTGGTTGGCGGGTGCTCTGGTGTGGTTTCCTTCTTCTTTCCTGTCGAACATCTATCGTCCTTATCTCCCCTTCTTCTTTTTGTATGTTTGTTGCTCTCTTGTTACACCTCTAATCTCCTGGCGCTCATATGACCTTATGCAGTTGCCAGCGCCGTAACACCTCTACTAAAACTAAAAAACTAAAACAACATCTGGGTTAGCCCGCTTGTCCTTAAAAGCGACCATATGATCTTCAGGGAGGTGGAGATGGATATGAAGGAATATTATGCCTTTTTCCTTTTATGCTCTCCCGCATGTGGGTCGTCGGTTGGCTCTGTGGTGGGATTTGGTCCTTCTTTCATATCAAACATCTACCGTTCTTATATCTCTTTGTGAGTTGTTGGCGGGTTCTCTGGTGTGGTTTGCTCCTTTGCTATAAAGAATCTATCGTCCTTTCCTCTCTTCCTTTATTGTGTTTGTTACTGTTACTCTCTTGTAACCCCTTTAATCTTTGGCAGAAATATGACCTTATTGTGTTGCAAGTGACGTAAAACTCTTGCTAAAACTAAACTAATCTCACTTTTTTCTTTTCCTTTTTTTATGTTACTTGAAAGAAACACGGTCTAATCTTCGGTATTTATATGAGCTAATTGTATTGAAGGTGTCGTAAAAACTCATTCTAATTTTTTAAAAAAATATCCCGTAAGCAGTTACAAAAATAAACACAGTGGGGTGTGATGTTCTACCAGTACTTTAAGTGATTGTAGTATTTTAGTTGCATTTCCAACCCTCTACCTTGTCGTGCCGACTCGCCATAAACTATATCTAGACAATACTAACGTTTATCTGAGAAAAGAGCAAGGCCTGACCGTTTGTTACGCTACAAAATCCCCGCCTCTTTTCTTCCTTTTCGTTTGAGAAAGGAAAAAAACAACAAAAAAACAAACCCTACGGGGATGAAAGTAGTTAAAGGTGTGCAAGCTTTTGCTGATGCCTTTTCTTGTTCGTTCTCCCTTGTATTTGCCTTGCGTGTTTTGTCTCGCTCTGGAGTATCAGCACAGGCATACCACTCTAACCCGCGCGCTCATATGGCCTTATGCTGTTGCGAGCGCCGTAAAAAAAATTACAAAAAAAACCCAACAACAACGAAAAAAAACCCCAAACAATCCCCCCTCCGAAAAAAACCCAACCCCACTCTAATGGGTGGTTGGCAGGTGCTCTGATGTGGTTTGCTCCTTCTTTCCTATCCAACCTCAGCTATTGCCTTTATCTCTCCTCCTTTTTTTCTTCGTTTGTTTCTCTTCGGTAACACCCTTAATCTGCTGCGGTAGATACATTATTTCTGTTGCAACTGCCGTACAACTTTTTACCAATAAATATGAATAAACATTAATTTGTTGTGCCTGGCCAGTGATATTCAGTGAATTAAGTATTTTGTCCGTGCCTTCTTCCCTTCCTATCTATTTACTCTGAGGATCAAGCCGTGCGCTCTTTGGAAGTGATCTGTGTCTCGAAGGAGTTCTAAATATGATTATTAAGACAAACGTCTGCCTCGGATATTCATGTCTCATAACCACCCAGCTAGTTGTTGTTTTTTCTCTCTCTCTAATTACATTACAATACTCCCGCAAAAGAAGCGCAAGCAGCGAGTAGACTGTAGAATTAAGACTAAAACCCGATCCACTGTCCCCCTTTTATTGCGCGCTCTCTCTCTCTCTCTCTCTCTCTCTCTCTCTCTCTCTCTCTCTCTCTCTCTCTCTCTCTCCTCCCCC
>NW_004798394.1:102476-104841 GCF_000002075.1 Aplysia californica
TTCTTTGTCTTGTGTGTCTAAACCATCCGCGCACCGGCACCAGAGCGACTAAGTACGAGCGCAGTAAACATTAATTCTTTTGGTATAGATTTATATTAAATCTCTGTAATTTTACCAATTCTGAGAGCTCGCTCAACTGTCAGTACCCGTTTGTAAAGTTCATTCGTACCAAATTGAATGTACTGAATGTTTTCTCTTGTGTAGTTTTCTCATTGTATCTCTCTTTATTTTTTACCTTGTTTCTGATATACTTCTTCCTGTAAAAATGTAGCCGTAATTTTCTTCTGTACTCAAATGAATGTTTGGTTTTCTCTTCTTAAGATGGAATTCTGACTCCAGGTAAGTCTACCTTGAAACTCTTCGTAAATCGAACATAACCTAGTCATTAATCTCATGTGGTGGTGTGGACTTTATATAATCACCAGATGTATATTTCTAATCAGTAGGTGAACAATGAAATAAGATCCGTAGGCGTGTGATAGATTTATACCTCTGTCAAATATCTCTGGGCTTCTTTCTCCTCCTCTTTTATATTATAGCACAGCTTTGTTGCTCGTAAAAATTTGTCCCCGAAAAGTATGTTTTCCTCGTTCGTGCAAGGAGTGGTTCTGGTGCTTGTAGTTGTGTAGGTGCTCCTTTGTCTTGTGGAGTCAGGTCCGAAACTTCTTAGTGCTCATTCAGGACCATCGCAGAGGAAGTGAAAATTTTCCAACTCAAATATCCTATTTGATGCAGAATTTGTTTACAAAATAGGGACACTGATGAGCTCATCATATTATGAGTATCGCCGAACAGAACGGACTTTTAATGTTTCAGACGTACAGATACTACTCCTGTATTGCATTCCCCAATAGGCTTATGTTTTTAAAGGGATAAAAGTGTAGTTTGATGTTAAGTAGATGACAAAGGCGTAACGAAGCCGTAACAAAAGAATTATTATACCATGGCTACCCTGTCGTCAGTCATGAAATTTTTTACACGTAGCCAAGGGTTTTCAGGTCTTTTGAGTCTTCAGTTTTCTAACCACTTTTTCTCCTTTGTTGGTAAGGGAATTGGACTGTGGTAGCTAACACATATGTAAAGTAGTCTAGTTCTCATATAATATTGCAGTGTATGGTGTTTTGTGCCTTTCTAATTATCTTCTCTCTCTTTTGTCTTTAACCCCCCCCCCCCTTTCCTCCTTTTCCCCAACCGAACAACATCAACATTCGAATTACATTATGCTTGTCTTATAGAGAGTTCATAGTGTCATCACGAAGATAACAGGGTGGATGGGTAGACTCAAACGTTAACTCCATCATACTCCATTGTCTTTTATCTTTAATATGATAATTACAGTTTGTATTGCAGCTTTTTGCCAGTTTTCGGCAAAGCTACTTTTGAGCAACGAGGTTGAAAAGGCCACAAAAGTCATATTAGGTCAAAATTTAAGTTACATCAGAAAACACACATTGAATCATTTCTCAATTAAAGGTACGTTTACGTTAGAATTTTTACGCTCATGTTCATTAATTTTCTTCTTCCGATGTAGGGCTTGATCTGACAGTTGATCAATATTTGAGATCCTCTAATTCTTCAGTCTGTTATTCTGAGGTCGATGGTGGGTGTAAGCTGAGGTCGTTTGAACAAGTGTTATTAATAAGTGCCCGTGACTAATATGTCTTTGGCAGTTGAAGAAGCCTATGTGCTCTTTTCCCTTTTACTTCCCCTGTTCAGGAACCAGCGCCAAGCAAGACAGACAATTGTCAGACTCGTAGTTGTGTCTATATTGTCGTGTCGGGCCAGAAGAAAGTCTTGACTGGCTAATGCTCGTCGTACTACATGAAACAGACTTCAGCTCAGCTACTGTCTCTCATTTTTTAAAACAAGGTTCTCCAATTTTATTATTTTTTCTTTTTCCTCCGAGGTTGTCGCATTGGCGCTGGCACCTTATATGTATACATATGGGTATAATATACATAAGGTCATCGGGGTGAATTGAGGCGCTCGTCAAAATAATGAAATCTACGGAACCGGTATTCCGCACGTTGGACAATTTTCATCCATTTATTATTTCTTTTTGGTTGAACTTTAAAAAAATGTATTTAAAAACATTTTCGGGTGGATTTTCTTTTTTGGGAAAACGTTGGTCACAAGTTTTTGATGTTACCAAATTTTTACCACCAGGCGACCTCAATCTCCTTCAATCACAAATATTATATCGGCATCTCTATTCTCAGTAGTACAAAATTTATTCTTTTATTCTTTTCGTGTAAAGCAAGGTAGATCAGAAGGCTTTTAGATTGTAACAATGACTCCATATGCTGAAAAAATTGACTTGGATCTGATTCCCCCGTTACGTCACACGCGCACACACACACACACA
>NW_004798394.1:105327-107365 GCF_000002075.1 Aplysia californica
ACACACACACACACACACACACACACACACACACACACACACATTACACGCATATTATTATACTAATCTATTTCGTCTGAGGTGTACGTCAGTTTTATGGTAAATGAAGCTCTAACACATGGCTTCTGTTGCAACCTATCTTATCCAAGTCATACTTTAGTTTAATGAATGAGGCTCATACATATCGTAGATTGCAATTTCTATTGTCTGATACATTAATCAATTTCCCAGATATGGCTTGTACTGGGCTCAACATGACATAATGTTTAATCTGAGCCTGTGTCTGTCTATACTCTACCTGTCTCTGATATATTTGGCCTGTATTGCTTTGGGCTGGTGTGTATCAATAGACGATACCTACCCTCATCTTGTGCCGTGTTCTAATGTATAACACAATCTAATTTTTAGAAGAGTTGCTCGCCATGACTAAGAGGGTAGCGAGTTTGATTTACCAAATGGAACTCGAGTCCTTGTTAGAGTTTTTTTTCCACCTGCCCGAATATTTACTGTCTGCTGCAGCGAGGGACGAAATGATTTATCTTCGAAATGACCCACATTTTGTCCTGTAGAGCATTGGACTTAAGCCATAAAAACATCGGTGATGCTAATTTGAATAAAGGCACAAGGTAGAAAAAAGAAAGCAAAGTGAAGCTTTGTCCATATGACTCCTAATTTTAATTCGAGCAGCAGACTATTTCGCCTACGTAGATCACAGTCTATGGCGTGATTCTCTCCCGATGTGTGTGTGTGTCTATGTGACGTGATGTTTCCAATGTACCCTGCTGTACCGCGTCGTACCAGGTCGAGATACGCAGGCCGCCTTCTTTCAACCGCCGCCCTGGATACAAAGTCGTTGGACATAACTCGCTGACAGGAGATCGTCAACAAAGTCTTCTGTTTTAGGTCGGAGTTCGGGGTTTGATGGTGGCGATACTCCACGCCGTCCAGCACTGTCGGGTGTCGGTGAGTCTATGACCCTGGCCTGAAAGCAAACAAGGCCTTTAGAAAGTTTGCAGGACGAGGATTTTAATACGTTGTTTATTTCTAGACGTGCCGATTAACGCGTAGCGGTGACTGTTCGCTTGGGCCCGGGTGGGCGGGGGGTTGGGTTGGGTAGCTGTTCAGTAGGAAGGCCATGTATATAAGATATGTTCTGTTTGAAGGAGCATAACTATTATATGTTATGCTGGTTTTGTACTGCACTTTTTTTCCTTCCATTTGTCGTTGCCGAAAGTTTTGTGGTTGTTTGGTTTGAGCAAGTGTTTTATGGCGCTCGCAACTGCTTAAGGTTATATCTAAGCGCGCGAGCCACTTTAGACATTTTTCGTTTGGTAGGAATTGGTTTTGAATTTTGCTCGGGTGGCGGTCAAAGCCTGTTCTTATCGATTTAAGGAACGTCAAGGGATATTTAACATGCGCAACTTGCACTTTTTTGCTCTTATCTGAGATGGCTAGGTGTTAGATCTTACCCACCTTAAGATCTGGAGTGTGGCAGAAAAACGGCAGTATGAAGGAGCCAATGAGTAGCAGTAGAAAGGCAGCTGAAAGAGTTAGGAGCTCAGGAGAGGAGCAAAGTGGGAGAGGGTGGAGGGAGCAGAAAGCGGAGAGGAAAGCAGACAACATGACATTATTAGAGAGCAAGAAAGGTGCAAGTAGACATTTTTTTTAGAAGAAAATTTTCCGTCGCTGTCAGGTTTCGAACCCAGGACCTGTTGAAT
This sequence comes from Aplysia californica, assembly GCF_000002075.1. NCBI lineage: Eukaryota > Metazoa > Mollusca > Gastropoda > Aplysiida > Aplysiidae > Aplysia > Aplysia californica. Next base: position 107,046 of record NW_004798394.1, read on the forward strand.
GAGGGGCGAACACCGTACCCGTAGACCACGAGAGCCCCCAGTTTTGTTGTTGTTGCCTTCATCCTTCTTATAGTTGACATTGTTGAAGTTTTAGTTCATTGTTGCTTTATTGTCGTGTATGTTTCCCGAAAGCTCATTACAAGAACGCTACTGGGAAGGAAACAGATGTACGGGGCTTCGTTATTTTCATTTATTGACACTTCTATTCGTCTCTATGGCATCTATTTGTGCTTAAAAGCGGCATTAGTAGTTTAGACGCGTGCGTGATAAGTGTGACCAGTGTGTGCTGAAGCCCACGTAAGTTTGGGGGGGGGGGGGGG
>NW_004798394.1:107465-108976 GCF_000002075.1 Aplysia californica
TAAGTTTGGGGGGGGGGGGTGTTTACGGGTCTTCTCTTTGAACACAAAAAGATTCTAGTTCGATTCTCACTCTCTGGGGGTATTTTATCGGGGAAGGGGGGCGAAAGGCGCTAATATGATTTGATGCGTTCGAATGGAGGTTTGTTTACCGGCACAAGACATAGACAAATCTGTGGCCTAAATCTCTTCAATCACAAGCGGGTGATCAGTGATTTTCGACACGTAGCTAACTGTACGTTGGGTGGGTCCGTGTTGTGGTTGTCTCTCTCAGTGTTGGTGTCTGGGAATGAAGACCCGTGGTCTGCACTCACGACCCGACGCACGTAGATAGACGGGCACCATGTGGGGCGTGCAGGGTCTGAGCTTCTCGTCGTGGCCAATCCGTGTACCCCTACCCAGGTGTCTTAGTGCTGTGCTGTCGCGTGGTATGGCGATGGGTGGTTAGAGGGCGTCACTAGTTCGTCTTACTTCTTTCTTATTTCTCTTTTGTTTCTGTCTATCGATCCCACACCGTTCCCCCGTACTAAGTAGCTGTTATTGTATTCGATATGCTTGTCTGTAATAAAAAAAAAACAAAACAAAAACAGCAACGTAAACACACACAAAAAACTGCCATCGTCTTTAATGGAATGGCTTTACGTTTGTGGCTTCGTACTCGAATGACGCATTTTCGATGTGGGTGGTTGGCGGGTGCTCTGGTGTGGTTTGCTCCTTCTCTTCTATCAAACATCTATCATCCTTATCTGTCCTCCTTTTTGTGTTTGTTACTCTCTTGTAACACCTCTGATCTTCGGCAGTTATATGACCTTACTGTGTTGCAAGTGCTGTAAAACTCTTACTAAAACATAGCAAGTTCGATTTCCAAGCGGGGAAGATGTCAGATATGATAGAATGAACTCTTTTCATAAGTGATCTTGATTAAATTATTTTTGGGGGCAGGGCGGGGGGTGGGGGGTGGTGTTATGTTCATTCGTCATTTAGAGCACACCCTGAAAGGTTATTTGGTTATTTTCATGTGTGCAGGAGTAAGTGTATGTGTGCGTACCGCACGCGTGCGTGTATGTGTGTTTGTTTGTGTGTCTGTGTGTGTGCCATGTTTGCCCCCATTCGCTAGTTCAGAACGATGCCTTTACCGTGATCAGTGCCACGTACAGCTTCCGATCTTGGACTGGCATCGTGTGTATGCCCATGATTCAACAACTTTTCAGATTAAACCCACAGATGGTTGGAGTTAGCCGTTGACATATCATACTCATCGGCTGGTCTTCTATTGCTTCTGCCAGTCTGTCTTGGCTTGTTCGCTCTTCCCGTCAGAAAATGGCCTTTGTTGTACCAATATGCTTCTTTAACTGAAGCAATTAATTATTGCTTGTGTTGAACTCCCTCAGCTTGTCTGGTAAGAAGTCCTTGCAAAGTGTACGTTGATGGCAGTAAGGACAGCCTATTGCTTATAGTTTTGCGGGGAGAGAGAGAGAGAGAGAGAGAGAGAGAGAGAGAGAGAGAGAGAGAGA
>NW_004798394.1:109323-111994 GCF_000002075.1 Aplysia californica
CGACTGCATTGACAGTCGTTTAACTCCAAATTATATCGTGCCGCAGACTTCTGACGTCATTGTAGTCACGCTTCTATTGAGTCTTGTCCCAACAGTTCTTTTCAAAAGACTCGTAAGCCACGAAATCGTATTTTTATAGACGAGCGAAAAACAAAGGTGCATATTATTTCCACCTATTTTCCTTTTTAAAACAAAGTAACGAAATGCGTATTCAGATCGTGTGCTGTCAATGCAATACGTGATTGAATTTAACTACGGAAAGGCACGCGACTTTACCGTTACTGCTTCACCTCGCTTTCTTAAATGGTTTAACAAATTGGAATACGGTTTTCCGTACTTAAAAAACAACAACGTTGGTTTGTCAGCAGAAATGGGGTCAGGAATCGAGCTGTGATCTGATCTCTACGGGGCAAGTAGCACACGGCTTAGAGACATTCTGTGGAGCGGAACCGTGCTGTATGGTCATGGAGTCAACGAGATATTATTATGGCGTGTAGTTTAATGTTATGTGGGTACACCTAGGCTATTGATGACTGTTTTCATGTCTACGGAAGACCAGACCGTTTTTGACTGATGAACGTGGCTGAGATAATTTGGGGATGGGTTTTTTTTTTGTCGTGTTTTTTATTTTATTTTATATTTATATATTTTTTGGGTAAGAACACGCATCTCGTTCTTGTCTTCGTCATCTTGAGTGAAACTTTGTGCCGATCGTTACACTTTGGAAATTGTTGCAGCTTCGTTATACAGAATGGAGATGAGCTCACGGTTCCGTGTGAATATTTTATGAGACAGAACGATCTGCCTTATCATGTTGTACTTCAGCATGATTACCAGAGGATTCATCTAGGTATCAGCAATAATTAATGAGCCTACTTTGCAACTGCATGGATTCGTTCCCGAGTGTGGCCGCTGACTCTGTAGGCGACTTGGATGCTTTCCTTGTTTCTGCCTCTGGAGGTAAGTGGGCGGTGTGGCGGCTGCTCCTTCTGATTATTTGCCTTAGTTGTGATAGTTTTGTTTCGTTTTTATTTTTTAGTGCGTGGTTGGCGGGTGCTCGGGTCTGGTTTGCTCCTTCTTTCCTATCAGACGTCTATCATTTTTATCCCCTAATTTTCTTTGTATGTTACTCTTTAGTAACATCTTTAATCTTCGGCACTGATATGGCCAAATTGTTTTGCAAGTGCCGTAAATTCTAACACTACTAAAACTAATTTAAAAAACAAACAAACACAAAACAAGACAGAACGGCAGGACGACAAACCAGAGACGGGACACCGACGTCTGGTCGTGTCTGCCCCCCCCTCCCCCTCCCCCTCCCCCAAAGTGATTGTATCTCCTGTTTGTGTGGTGTTCACGGGGGTCTTTCTTTTACCACCTGTCCACTGGGTGGATTTATCGATTTTTAGGGGGGCGGGCGGGGACCCACTTTATGAGACAGCCGTCTCTGCTGTTGGGTTCGGCGATATTTTATCTCATTCATTATTGTGACTTTGGCTCCACATCAATTGTTGGAGACGATCTGTAGAAGTAAGCTGTATGCGAAGTGTTCAAGGTTATTAAATGTATTCGCTTCACCAAATATATATATATATTTGCTAAATGTTTAATAAAGCAGAAACTTCAATGTAGCTAGCTCTTTTTTGTGTACCTGGAAAACTTCCTATTGAGCTGGCTAGAGTGTTTTCTGGCACTAGCTGGGCACCCTGCTGTCATGTAGCCGTCTAGTCGCCTGAAGTGTCAGGTCACAGTTTTGTTCTTGTCAGTCTTGTTCTGTGGGCTCTCTCAGCTGAATGATTTTTAAAGAGGCAGTACGTACACCCCCCCCCCTTTTTTTTTCCCACGAAAAAAGGAGTACACGTATGCATGAGATGTATAGGCAGATACAGGAAAATGAAAAGAATAATAATCTAATATGACATTTGAAAAACAAATTATAGCTTAGGTAAAAGTTCTTTACGCACGGATCAGAAAAAGCAGCCATGTCAGTAAAGTGAACTAACATGCCAGTAGTAACAACAATAACAACAACAACAACAACAACAACAACAACAACAACAACAACAACAACAACAACAGCAACCTACCAACCCAACCAACGACAGCAACACCAGCAAAAACAACATGAACGTCAACAACAGCAGCAGCAGCATTAACGACAATCTCGATGACGATGACGACAAGAAGAAGAGGAACAACAGTTGGAAAAGATGCACAAGATACGAGAAAAAGCCTAACGTAAAAGAACAAAATTGAGAGACCGTCTCTTCTTTCTTTTGAAGTGAACATCGATGTCTTCCGCACAAAGAGACGCCCATAAAGAGTAAAGAGCCCCGTAAATAGACTTGGGGTATCAGTTTATGAGCAATCGTATCCGCATAAGGTAACCTAGTGACACGGGTCACTGGATTTGCTGTCGCATCACGACGAATGTGTTTCCCTCAATGGCTGCCATGACACTATGGTCTGTGGTTGTCCTCTTTTCCCCCGTCGGGCAGACTGGCCTACGTGATCGAAGCCTCGTTGTCCACTCCGCCGTGGAACATCGGTTTGTTTACTTACCTACTTATGTCTGTTGCTCATGGTTTCGCCTTCTATTGGAGTCTTAAGTGCAGCAATTGGTTCAGCTTGGTTATTCTATCCCCCCCTCACGTTATTTCTCTCTCTCTCT
>NW_004798394.1:113667-116081 GCF_000002075.1 Aplysia californica
TAATATAATATAATATATGCAAATGAGTATGCAAATGGATGCGCAAAGTGTTGAGGGGCAACCGAACAAAACCGTGGTATGTCCCTTTCTCACGTACGTTGAGAAGACTGCAGTGGGTGAGGGAATTATATAACTGAGGACAAACACAGGTTCAGCTCAGACTAGCTCCGTGTAACAACGACGTAACATCCAATCGACAGGTCATGGCTGTCACGTCTTGTGCAAGAAAGAAAAGGGGCGGGGGTGACCACTGTGTACGTGACAGCCAACAAGTCACGTGGTAGCTCTCCAGGCTGTTGGGACTGACCGCTGACAGGGTCAGCGATCTTGCTGGACGACCGAGGATTGATAGATATTTATATTATTATTTTCCCGTGTCCTCGATTCACATTCGTTTAAGAGATGCTGAAAGGGGAAGGTACTGGGTAGGTTCAGTCGGGGATAAGGTCAAGGAACGTGATGCAGGTCACGTTGTATTGCCACGCTTCATATCGAGCAACGAACCTGGTTGGGCGGAGAACGGACAATCTTAAACGCACTTAAAGGGCACACAACGAACCTGTCTCCTGACTCAATGAAGTAAACAGACCCACCAGCTCAGCATGGCTTTGCTTATTTCACTGAGTTTGAGAAGAGTATTGTTGTGTTAAGTGCCCGTTAATAATCTGTTTCTCTCTGTGTCCGCTCGGCGCTCGGCATGGACCCTACCTCACCGACAGGACAACCGTCAGTGTGAGTGGGTGTTTGCCGAGGTGTGCCGCTGTGGTCCACGCGCTGCTCAGTCCCGGACTTACATAGAGAACATAACGCGCCGAGGGAAAACTTTTCGTGGGGTTTATCGGGGTTTTTTTTTCTTTTCCTTTTCTTTACGTCTCCATGTCTTTCTTTCTTTTGTGTTTTAAAGATATATGTGTTCAGTTTTTCACGCCCGTGAGAGTGTTCATGTACATCGTCTTTTCTTTGCTCCCCGCCAAAGCCCACATCACGCCACCGTTGTGGGGACGGGCCATTTGTCTTATCCACGGCTGTCGATTGGGCGTTGCTACCCTCCTCATGAGGGTGTTTAACTTTTGAGGGGTTAGATCTACAGATCCATCGAGTTATTCCCAATGTTGCCGTCAGTTGTAGAAGTTGGTTCATTTGATTTGTTAGAATACCGACTTAAGTGTTCTGTAGTATATTATATATATAATATATATATAGTAATACATTCCCAGTTTGTGTTTTAACTGGCCTGTCCACCTTCAAGAGTCTGTTCTTGGTTTTGCAACTTTTTCTGGTGATTGGTGTGTGTAGCCCTTATATCTTTTTCTGGGTTACTATTTCCCTATAGTAGGGAAATGTGGCTGCTGTTGTGCTGACTAACGGTGAACAAATATAACTCAACACTGTGGCTGGACATTATACGTCGTCAGTGCTCTTTTTTCTGCAGATATCGTTCGTGATTGGAACTTTGAAATATTTGATTGGAACTTTGAACTTCATGCGCTCACAGATGGTTGTTCTTTTCCTTCAGCATTCATTTTTATTTCTCTCTTTTGTTTGGAAAGACATTGGTGTCTTGCGTCTTGCGCGAATGGAATGGCTAAGTGACCGCGTCGATTTGTGATCTGTCAAATTGCGGTGCAAGGACTCGATCATCATATCATAGATTTTTTAAACCCAGCACATGTCTTTTAGATGTGCACCGTAGTCTCAACAACAAAGTAACAGAGATTCACTGTGTGTGTGTTGTAGTTTGTCCCTCCCTAAGAGAAGATGATGACGATGACGTCCACTGCATTAGTGTTTATTTGAACTCACGTGAGCTGTCGACTGGAAGAGCTTCAACTGTGAACCATCTCTTTTAGCGGTCTCTTTTCCAAGGGAATTTAAAAAAGGACATAAACTGAGCCAGAAAAGTGAACCGCGTAGATTGACATCTGTAGCTACAGTCTATTGTTACTTGACCGTGGTACAGGATGTGCCCCAAGCCAAACTGCATCGGGGGTAAGTTTCTGTCTTTTTTTGCGTGCATTCCTTCTTGCTCCGTGTGTACCTTTGTTTTCTTCTAATATTTGCAACATTGGATACGAGGATTCCAACAACACATAATATATTCTTTCAAATCCGTGGCTGTGGTCTGGGTATTATAGGCTACTGAATCAATATGTTTAATCCGAAGACGGTGCGTTCAATTCCTGGTTTGCAGAGTGCATGTTTTGTCGTTCTATTTTATTCTTTTTACCAGGCTATGGGTAAATGGGATGCCTACCATTCGGTAGAGACGAGATTAGTCAACAAAACATGCCCATATCCCTTCCCTTGTTCCCCCCCCCCCTCTCTCTCTCTCCCCCCCTCCAGAAAAAAACCCAAAGAACTACCCCTCTAGGGCCCTGGCTATACCCGAGGAAAGAACACAACGGTGTGTATGC
>NW_004798394.1:116311-117834 GCF_000002075.1 Aplysia californica
CACACACACACACACACACACACACACAAACACACACACACACACATACACACGGACACTGGCACACACAGTGATTGTCTGTCATGATAGTGCTGGCACGGACAGTCCTGTAGTTTTTTTCATGGGTGGCATGTACAGACCTGTTTATGCTGTTTCCTTTAGTGTTTCTTGTCTTGTTTACCTGAGCCGTTGAAGTGGGAGTGTTTTGAGTCATGGAAATAATGTGACGGATAAGATCATTGCTATGATTATTTACGCAGGATGAGGGGGCGGGCTGCCGGAGGGCCACTGTTTACGGATGTTCTAGCCTATTTTCTTTCTGCGTCGGATTGCATTTTTTTGTCGTTGTTTTTCTTTTAGGTAGGTATATGAACAGCCATAATCAGAAGTGAATAGACAGACAAACTGAGAGAAGAAAGTGCAAGCCAACTAAAATGTAGAGAGGGGTGAAGAGACGCAAATGATAAGAGAACGGGGTGCACCAGAAGCGCGGTTGGTATCATGCTGGACTACCCAGCGGATGACCTTGGTTAGAATCCTTAACTTGGTGGTCAAAACTTGGATTTTTTGGGGGAATTTCTAAGGAATTCACTCACTTGGCTTTGTTCTGTCGAAGATTAGCCTTTAAATTCGGAGGTCCCGCCTCTTAACCTAGAAGTGCTGAAAGGTGTGATAAATCTAAAAATGACCAATGGTAAGAGTACGAACGATGTGTGAACTGCAAAGTACCAGTTAAATAAAAGGAGCTGAAATATAAACGCAACGAATTCGCGTCTTCAATTTTCATGGACGTCTTCTTATTCTTATGTTTCTAGTTTTTGTTCATGTCTTGGAGAAAGAAAAAAAAAATTGCAGTCTGACAAAAGGCATGCCACTAGCTCAGTTCATATCGCGTTGAGCTTCACTTCTGATGACGCTAATTATAAAATTTCTTCACAAATGGGGTGTTCTTGAACTTGAACTGTTCCTAGTTTCCATGGCTGTCCACACACATGGCTCTTTCCTTTTGGGGACGGGGTGAGCGTAAAATGAATATTTTCGCCTTTTGGAATGATCTTACAGTGTTTAAAAAGACGCTGCTCTAGTGGGTGGTTGGAGGGCTCCACTGGCAGGGCTTACTTCTTTACTTTCCCTCTGTCTATTTTTAATGTGTCTATGTACTTCTCTTTTCTCAAACAAACCAACAAACGAGCAAACGGTAAATTGGTGCCATGGCAAAAATTTCAAGATAATGTTATCGCTTTAAAAAAAACAACCGTTTGTGAAATATGTTTTTAGTGGGTAGCGTCAGTGCAGTTTTGTCCCAGGTCCACATCACCTGCAGCTCTCGTCCTTTACCAGAAAGATTAATTACAAGTAGGTCGAGGACATTTTATACAAATATAATTTATTATTATTATATTTTTTTTTGCTGTAGTAAACACCGCTTCCACATAACCCCGTCCTTCCTGGCCTATCAAAAGATAGGGCATGAACACATCATGTTTTCCAAACATGAATTATGATAATAAGTTTACACCCCC
>NW_004798394.1:118139-125639 GCF_000002075.1 Aplysia californica
TTCCCTCTCGTGTGAGTGTGTGTGTGTGTGTGTGTGTGCGCGTGTGTGTGTGTGTGTGTGTGCGTGCGCGCGCGCGCTGATGTCTGGTGTCGTACTGCAGCAGTGACTAGACAAATTTGTGCATTTTGCATAGATAAACACCTCGGCCTTATCTGAAGACTTTTTAAAGTTGGAATGCACACTTGTCCAACTAGCTGCTTCTGTTTGGTCGAATCGGATCGGAAAATCAGACTGCTTCATGACCGCGCAATATCAGGTTTAATAGGCGTATAGTACAGCGAGGGTGAGTTTTGACCTCGGGTGATTAAAAAAAGACTATGTGGGTGCTTTTGTTTAACGCGTACTGTCTATCATATCGTTTTATTTTTAAAGTATGTATTTTTAGTTGCCTGCCGTCATTATTGAAACGTAGATATCAAACAGGAGAGACGCATGGCGTTCGCCGTCCAATCAGTACTTATTACTGTAATATGGTGATTCCTGTGGTTGAGTTATGCTGTAGATATGTAGATATACAACGGTTGTTGCTGAATACTGAACGAACTGTTCCTAACTTTGTCGCACATGAATTTTTCCTTTATCTGGTTGGGTCGATATATTACGGCTTCAGGGCACACTACCAGTAGACCCATCTCTTGAAGTGTGAAATTGACAAGAATAAAACATTTTGGCCGGCGCCCTATGTTATTGTACACAAATCTTCCTGTTCACAGCACAGTTATGTTTTCCCATAACGGCATAATGTGCCGACTAGCTGCATAATTTCTCGTAGTGGCTCTATGAAGAGGTTTTTGATTCTTATAAACGTGGGAAATGTCGATAGCTTTCTAGCTGTCAGTATTAGCCTCTTTAAAATTTACACCGTCCATCACTGCATTCTGCGCGAACAAGTAAACAGAAAAAAATATGATCCTGATCTTGTGACTCATGGGGTACAATAAGCTTTTGTGATTGGTTGTAGGCCTACACATTCCGAGTGTTCAACTGGACTCCTTGAAAAACAAACTCGTTCGTTTTTGAAAAACCTGGCTGCCCCTGACTGAGCTCGACTGGAGTTCAATTTGCCGTGTTCTCTGGGCACTAAGAAATTACGACGATTGCGCGTGACACCCCCCTCCCCCCCCACTCCACCCCACCCCCACCCCCACATACACACACGTACCATCTCATCAACGAATCAAACCATAACCCCCCAAGCAAACACCTTCGATTTCTGCAAGTCAGATTCTGCAAAATCGACACTGGATTTGTCTGATCGAAACGTAATGTCCCTCACCATTCTACAAGCAGCAAAATCGGTTTAGTACAAGACCCACCTAAGACTGAATAGAGCAGGTGTTTATCTCTTTGTGTCATTCATTCGAAAAAAAATAAAGACGTCAGTGAGGTCAATGCGTGTAGGAGTTTCACGTGTCGGGGGGAATCCTATCGAGTTGCTTCTTGCTGCGCTCGACGTATTCACGGTCAACTCTAGTGGGCCGTTGGCAGATGCTCTGGTGTGGTTTGCCCCTTCCTTCTCGTCAAACGTCTCTTGTCCTTATCTCTTCTCTTTCTTTTTGTGTTTGTTATTCCCTTGTAACACTTCTGATCTTCGGCACTCATATGACCTAATTGTGTTGCAATTGCAAATGCCGTATAACTGTAACTAAAACAAAGCTGTGACAATGGTGTGTGTGCCCACTAAATAGGCCAATGGGTTTTCAGTGAGTACACGTGGACAGGTATGCCACATTATTATGAATTACCGTGATGGTTATGATGTTCGACGATACCCCCCCCCCCCGTCTCTCTCTCTCTCTCTCTCTCTCTCTCTCTCTCTCTCTCTCTCTCTCTCACACACACACACACACACACACACACACACACACACACACACACACACACACACACACGCACACTCTCTGGCAGTCTGTGAGAAACATCAGGTGCGCTTTGTTTTGCTCCCTAATTGTTTTCCCATCATATACATGATCCCGAAGACGTTGTTATCTCATGACCTGGCCAGTAACATGTGACGTTGTCATGTTGTTAACTTCTGATTTATTCCCTCTTTGCTCGGCCCCCTCGTACAAAAATTAAATGTTGTTTGTTTCCCACTTCATGTTTATCGTTTTGAAGCGCCCCCCCCCCCCAAAAAAAAAAAAACCCACACAAAAAACAAAAACAAACAAAAAACAACCAACAACCCCCAAACAAAAACAACCACCACCACCACCAACAACAACAAAAAACAACACGAACCAAATTTTTTTAAAAAATCCCCTCTTCTTCTACCCGTTCTTGCTGTCATCTCCAACCATAATCCCTTATCTACTCCCGGTTAGGTTCTTCCTTGTCACGCGTTTCATGTTTTTAACATTTCCCCTTCTTCATCACGTTTTCACTTTCAACTACAAGAACAACAACAACAACAACAACAACAACAACAACTACAACAACAACAACAACAACAACAACAAACATACTTACAGTTTATGCCTCGCTCTATGTCCCCTCTCTTCCACCATTTTTCTTCCCTAAGTTGTTCACTTTATTTATCGTGTCAAAATATTCCCAGTACCGCCGTCTCTTTTTTTCTTCTGTATTTTCCTACCACTTCTATTGTTCCCATCACCTTCACGCTCTACATCTTTTCTTTGGCCGTTAACACTGAGTCCGGGACATACTATGCTGAGGTGTAGAACCAAATTTGTGGTCGTGAGACAAAATGACCTAAAAAAAAAACATGTTCAGAAGACTTAACTTTAAGTTGTGTCACTCCTTTGTATGGTGGGGCACGGTATGGTATAGGTTTCCTCCCCATCCTAACTTTAATAACAATGCATAGTTATTTGAGAGGCATGACTCATGACTGATAAGACCGAACAACAACTCAGGTTCATGACGGTCGTAATGGTGATGACGACGGTGCTGCTGCTGCTGCTGCTGCTGCCGATAATGATGATAATGCACTAGACTTTTTTTCAAACTCTGCAAGTGGTTTGGGTGTGAATTGCCCAAACACGCCAACATTTGTTTTTAATACAATTAGTGTTTTTACTCCACCCACGTCGACAAAATTAAGGTAGTTTAGAAAGTGGGCGGGCCAACCCGTGCTTAGAGGGATGAAATTTGCCAGGATATAGAAATTTTCCCCACTCGGGAATCGAACTCAGGTCTACTGCGTACGACAGTGAGGCGCCTAACCACTACACCACAGATGCGGGGATTACCCTGCGTGATTCAGCATTATTATTGAGAGGCATACGTTGTATTAGGACCTACTTTACAAACCGGTGCACCTTGAGATTAAAATAATCTAAATAACACTATGTTTTGTTTCGTAATTTGGAAGGGTCACTCGAGTTCACAGTCACCACAATACCGAAGTTACAGCCACCGGCCCTGAGTTCTAAATCATCTATTGGCTGATCGGTGAAAATTATAGGGCTCGGAACTCGGGTGCTGGTTGGCTAACGCATACAGGAACGCCCACCACGTGGAAACAGTAGGCTGAGGGGGCAGCCTTGGGGTTTCGGCTTTCGCAATAAACAGATCAGCGTTCTTCGCTTCCTTTCCTCCTCTCCCCTTCCCTTCCTTCTCTCCCCTCTTCCGTTCTTCTGCACTTGTTTTTTTTTTTTCGTGCCTTGGTCTTTCTTTTTACCAAGGTCACAGCGCTGTCAGACCAGCCGGTATCTAATTTGCATAGTATTATCGTGACATTTGCCCATGTGACGAGGCGCCCATTTATATGTATGGCTGTTTACGCCAAACTTCTCAGTGTCAGTGGGGATCTGAGCGGGTCTTGCGTGCACTTTCATACGGTTATGTGTGTGTGTGTGTGTGCGCGCGGAGTCCGGGTTGCTGGAGACACAAGGTGTGATTTCCACTCTTTTACATTTGCAGTAAATTTTTGTTACGCTATACGACGAATTGTGATGTCCTGTGCTTTTCTCTGGACACATGCGCCGGAGATAAATCTCAGTAATGAATAGGGGCAGTTATTAACCATGTCAGGGTAACTGTGACCTTCGCTTTAATGAATTAAAAAAACAAAACAAAAAAAAACCCCAACAAAAAAAACAACCCCCCCCCCCAACCAAATAATAACCACCGAGCTGTAGCTACATTGTACGTTTTGTTGTTGTTGGGGGTTTTTTCACCACCGAATCAAAAAGTTTTTGTTTTTTTGTTGTTGTTGCGATTCCTCGAATTTTGTCATCGGTTCTTGTTTTTCAAGTTCAAGGAAGATTACCATTGTACGGTTCGTGCTTTACAGAATTCGGTGATCGGAAAATACAACGTTAGAAAAAAAAATGTTTCTGACAACTGAGTTGGACGTGAAACATTTCAAGAAAAAGTTTCCTTTTGTTCAGTACGTATGCTATATTTCCCCTTATTATCTTCCGAGAACTGTTTCATTTCGGCGATTTAATTGAATCTGTAATTTTACTGAACCGGACAGAAAGGACAGAGTAAATGTTTGTACATGTATCCGCGAATGTCACTGGCCGTGAAGGATTTGTTCAGCCCCCCTAAAATACACACATTTTCTTCTTTTATCAAACAAAGTCCAGGTCCGCACTCCAATTTACGCCTGGCTCTTGTGTGGACAGTCAGATTAAGAGAGAAGCGTGTTGTGTTCCGGGGGCGAGAGTGCCGTGCTCACCTTGTAGTTCAGCAGAACCATGCACAGTGGGCTGATATTGAAAATAGTGTAAGGAACCCCCCCCCCCCCCCCAATAAACTTGGAAGTGTCCTCGGGACTCTAACAACATTTGTTGTCTGCTCAAGTATAAACATCTACACAGATTACAACAGCAAACTCACCTACAACGCGTTCCCATCGATCCGGAGCTCAGAGAATAGGTTGGCGGTTTTTACCTTTACTTTCCCATTCAGCCGAGTGGGTACCATTGTTTATTAGGCAAACCGTACAGTGTTCAGCTGTGCAGACTGTCCCGGCAACTTGCCAGTGAAGTCACTTGTAAAACATTTTCCCCTTTAAAATAATGCGTACTGATGCAGTGACGAATGTTAACTCGAGGAAGGGTGGCGCACAGGTGTGTTATAAGCTTGCTCCTGCCTTTTCAAGTACATTTTACTCTGAGCGCGTTGTGTTATCTCGGGAGTAGGCCTTGTGTTTAGATTTCGAAAGTGGATTTTAATTTTACAGTTTTTTAAAAACATGTTTAAATTTAATAACTGCCCCTGTGATTTTTACTAAAACGACCTTCCCAAAACGTTAGAGGCTTTTGTTATTTCTTTTTCCCGCCTTCTTTGTTCCAGTGTAGTGCACATGGAAAGGTTGTTTTATCATTTCACTGTTGACGCTCCAAGATGTAACTGTGTCTTTTAAACGATTAAAAAACAATTCTGCATCATTTCTTGATGAGGAAAGAACTCGACACTTTATGACCGATCAAGTTTGCCGATTTGCGACGTGCTGGACTACAGGACTTCCACGTGTGGTGAGAATTGATGTCGTGGGATTTCGACGCCCACTATATGGTCAGTACTGTGATGTTTTCATAATACCCGAGGACGTACCCGTGTAATGTACAGAAGCTCGTCTCCTCCAGCAGTTTTATTTTATTCTCCACAACATTCACCATGCCCCGTTCCGTCCGGCAGTCACACTCTGGTCCTGTGCTAAACGTGCCGAACACTGACGAAGACGTGAGCAATAACAACGTCTTGTCCAGCTACCATCAGCAGCACGACATCATGGCTTTAGGAGGCAACTCCACTTCTGACGCGATGCACGTGGACAGCGATGTCCACGGCTCATTGCTAGATAACAGTAATTTTCTTGACAATTCTGGGCTTCACCTCGTCTCTCCTCTTATCGATAACGAGGAGGGGTCTGAGGGGGGATTACACCCCCACCCTTGGGATAAGAGTGCCAATCCCCTGAAAAATCTCCTGGGCAGATCTCCTTCCTCAAGGGACTTCAGAACCCAATGTTCCTCAGACGATCCGGCCTTTCAAGATTTTGCTGCGAATATTCACAAGAGTTCGAGCAGTCACAACTTTTTAGAACGTTCAGGTCAAGTGGGGCACCTGAGTCTGCATGCTGAGTTAGAACAAGCAGAGCGACAGGTGGGTGAGAGCAGTGCTGGAAGCAGCAGGTGTCTGAGAGAGCAGCTGTCCATGCCGGATCGAAAAGAAGTCTTCAGGGACGCTAGTGAGTCGTTGTCGACTCCGGAATCTGGGTCTGCCAAGGAAACCACTGTACTCGGACACTTTAAGACGAAAAGTGTGAGCAACTTGCTGGCTCACGCTCATGCGACGGCAAAACACTCTGTGGAGGCTGTGGTGAGAAAAGCCTCAAGCCACGCCGACCTACGCCGCGCTGCCTTCTCCTCAGGCCGCCCTTGTCTGTCCGTGGAAGTGCCTGGAGTGGTGTCATCTGCTGGTCAGCACCCAGCTCCCTCTGGATTTGACATCATGAAGAAAAGTTCAAGTAGTATCGATCTGGGCTCTATTCATTTCGATAATCTTGAACCTGTCAGTGTCTCTGACCTGTACCGCCGGAGACAAGTGAACAGTCCCCATGGAGATGCAACTGACATCACAGACGCAGCAGGTGTTCGAACTCCCAAGAATCATTTGAACACTGACTCGGGTAATGTGGCACCAAACTCTTCCTCCCCTTGTGGGAAGCTACTGTACGTGTCCGGACTGGCCAGGAGTGAAAGTTCCTTGCCGCAGCTCTCTAATCTCAATGACTACTGGAGTGACACCAGCAGCTCGTGCACCACACCGCGGGCTCACACCCCGGGTACATCGCCACAGTGGCTCACACCCAGCACCACGCCCATGCCCTCACCCAGACACTCCGCTTTCTCCTGCCCCGGCTCCCCGAACCCCACGTACAACATAAATCAAACACCTGATGCCTCCCCTTCACAGTCTCCACGACGATCGTTCGACAATGGAACCAGCTCCGCAGATCATGGTAGCGTGTTATCGTTTCACTTTGACAACCGGGGCTCCTCGTCCAGAGAGCGCCGTATCAGCGAGACCACGGAGATGACGGACTCTGATGCTGACTCATCCACTACCCTTCCGCACTGTATGTCCTCTGATAGCAGCGACGCCAGCATGGAGGCCCAGGCTGAGACTGAGGACTTCGGCATTCCTGGTAGCAACAGCAGCGACGCCGGTGATTATGTCAACTATGGCGCTGGCGAGAACTTAAGTGACGCTTCTGTCTCGGGGGTGGGTGGTCCTCCATGTTACGCACATGACAATGAGAACGTCGAGTGTGATG
Source organism: Aplysia californica (assembly GCF_000002075.1). NCBI lineage: Eukaryota > Metazoa > Mollusca > Gastropoda > Aplysiida > Aplysiidae > Aplysia > Aplysia californica. The sequence continues at coordinate 125,395 of NW_004798394.1, forward strand.
GTGGTGAAGGTTGTGAGGATAGGGAGTTCGATTGCAGCGAGGGAGGAGTCATTCCGGGAGTGTTGGACTACCACCAGGAACTTGCGGACTCCCAGGAGGAGGCGGACTCCTCCCCATTTCCTCAGGACGCTAGTTATGCTCATGATAGTGACGTCATGTCGGGGGCGGAGTCCGAGTTCGCGAGTGACAGTCAGCCACGGTCCCGAGCCACTTCGGTGAGCTTTGCGAGTTTGTTCAAGCAGTGT
>NW_004798394.1:128139-130507 GCF_000002075.1 Aplysia californica
TTCACTTTTCACTTGAGAGGCAGCGTCGACACAGCCCTCCCCCCCCCCTCCCCGAGTTATTTACTGTTTGCTTTCAGCGGGCGAGAAACATCACAATTACAAATGTTAAAATCACTATCCTGTAGGTAAAGGAAAGACCCAACAAACAATCGTAGCCACCGCTCTCACCTATCTATCCTTTACCTTTTCTTATTACTCGTACAGTGTAAGTGACACAGAGATGTGGACAACTCGGAAAAATGGTGTTCTTTTCCCATAACTTTGTACAATTCCAAGAGGCGCTAATAGAATATAATGCCCCCCCCCCCTCCATCTCTTTCTCTCCCCCCTCCCCCCCCCCCCTGTCTCTCTCTATCTTTTTCTTTTTTTTAAATATTTCTGTCTCTTTTATTTTTCTCTCTCGCCCTCCCCGAAGAGAAAAAAACAAACTCACTCATGAAACAAAATAGCCAAAAACAAAAGCAATCAAACCACCGTCCAAAATAAACAAACAATAATTAAAACAAACAAACCAACAAACAAAACTTTATAATAAAACGAAACGAAAAAAGTATTTACGTTAAGGTTGAATTTTTTTTTTATTGAAAAGAAAATGTAAAAATCGCCTGTGCCAAGCAATGAAGTGTTTTGTCTGCTTCCTGTCTTTTTCGTCCCTGTGATACCCCGGGTAAAGTGGCCACTCCATAGGTGATAAACCGACTGCCGCCGCCTCTTGCGAGAAGATTGGCTCAGTTCGCACTCATTTGTCATCTTGTACCCTCGTTGGGTCTCTTTAAAATTTGTCCCCGATCACTTTTATTCGCTTATTCGTTCTCAGTGGCTTTCTTTGTCCGCATTCGTTCTTATTCGCTCTGGCTCGCCATTGCTCGCGCCGGCTCGCTCTTTTTCCGTCTGTTCTGCTCTAGGTTCGCTTGTCTTTTGAGAGGGCTCGGGACAGCGAATTGATAAACATTGCTCATGCTCCTCTGTTTGTTGTGGGTGGCCGCTCTGGTGTGGTCTGCTTCTTCCACCTGTTTATACATGTAGTTAGAAGGCGCACTCTTATAATACTTATCCCTTTTGTTGTTCTATGTTGCTATCTCCTCCCCACCCTTTTGTCCTCGCGAAATGTGGCTGTTATCTCGCCCGCCCGCCCACTTCTAACAACTCAACCTTACACACACCCCCCTCTCCTCGCCCCCTATATCGGCTATAGTAAAACAAGGCAGCAACATCAGCAGTAGCAACAATATCAACCCCACAGCAGCCGTTATTTATGTCTGCCCCGTAAGCCAAAAATAAAAAAACCCAAAAAAAACTTCCGAAATTATCTTTACCGATCGCCGAGCACTACCACCAGCACCACTACCACAAAACCAACACCATTTTAATTGTTCTGCATAAGTAGAAAACTCGTTAAAAATTGTAACCCCTTTCACAACAATTCCGCAAAAATAGAAATCTAGTTTATAATTTTCGGAACAATTTGGGAATCGGACAAATACTTTACATAAAACATGCAAACAGATTTGAAAAAGCTACCCAAGAAGCTTGGTACATCTTGTGATTTTATGCGAATGGCGCCCTTGAGGCAGGAAGAGCATGTGACTGTCACTGAAATGTCGCACTGTCATTTTGTCACTGTTTGGTCTTTTCAAGTCCCGTGGGTCGATTGCCGCCTTTTGACGTCATCAGTGGCCCAAATTTCGAATACCGTCCGCCCATAAATTGTACATGTACGCTTCCCCTTTAAATGGAAAGAACAGATCAAATCAAAACAAAACGGGACAGCGAGCTATCCGGGTAATGCACGCATGTCATACTTGTTTACTCTTTGGTACTGATCGTTTGCGCCTTTTCAGCTTTTACCACCTTTTCCATCTGCACTCACTCGCTACTGAATGATTTTGAATGAAGTAAAATAATGCATTGTAGCTGTTTTACGCCTCACCGACACAATTTAGATCAAATGAAATCGGGACCAACCGGGGCTGAGAGGTGTGCAACATCCCAGCAGAAAGATGACATACTTGATAACAATAAATTATCCACAAAGTGAAGATCCAGGTCGTGCGGCACAGATATTGGACGGTTGAGGGGCGCCACTATTTGTTCCTTACTTCTTTATAATACTTTCTCTCTGGGTTGTTTTGATTTTTAGTCTGTCTTGTACTGTCTAATTCACCACCAGATGACCATTACAATGGCGATGCGATTCTCTCTGCCATACTAAAAGAAAGCCGCTTAGATGACCTCGACATTGACTCTTGATCGTCACCACACTGTTACGTTTGAAGATGGTTCAAAAGCATTCTACATTGTTCTGCTTTATCTACTTCACACACACACACACACACACACACACACACACACACACACACACACACAC
>NW_004798394.1:132319-133710 GCF_000002075.1 Aplysia californica
TTTTTTGCCCCGTTGATCTCAGTAGTATAAAGTAAATTGAAAATCGTTAGATGTATAATCTATAGTATAAAAAATGAAAAAATACAGCAATAGATTATACTGTAAAAATATCATCGAATGGACAAATAGAAAAGTATTTAAAATGTACATTAAGATAACTTACACTGTATATTTAAAATACTCGTATAGAACAAAGAAATGAAATGGAGAATGAAAATTGGCTTTTAAAACGCTTGTAAAAACAAGGATGAGCAAATGGTTGGTTGTTTTCGTTCTATGGAAGAACACGGGTTGTTCAGTTTCCCGCCAGCTACCGCTTGCAGAATCTTTATTCCTATTATGCTGTACTACAGCCATTGGCCTGTAGCTCCTGTTACCTAATACACAAGCTATCTGCCGTTATGAAATGTTGAATGTCGGTCATTGAATTGTGTGATTTCAGACTTTGTTGTGCCGAGCAGGTGGATAACGGATTGTTTTGTTTCTCGTCTCTCCCCAGTTTTGTGTGCGGAGCGAGTGTCACAGATGACCAAAACCTACAATGACATAGAAGCTGTCACACGTTTACTGGAAGAGGTGAGTGTCTTCTTGTATCTTCGACAGCACCATGAAGAAAATGAAGAGACGATGAGTCACAGACAAACTGTCGTGCGACGTCTCGTTATCTCAGAACTACAAAGATCTATCTGCTCAGTGCTTAGTTTTTAGAAATTTTACCTCAGAATTTTTTAGTTTCGCAATATGTAAAGTTTTTTTAATGCAATTCTTTGAAAATCTTGAAAACGACTCCGAATATTTCTACGATTTTGAAAGAGCAGATAGAGCATAAATTGCTTTCTGGCATTATGGTCGCAGTAATTCAAAACGGCCAAAAATGTTAGATTGAACTTTGTAATTCTGAGGTTGTGGTCTGCTTCTGACCAGTTGTCCTCTTTCTATCTTTGTGGGAAAATAATTGTACTCGTGCACGATCGTCTTCTTCTTTTTTTCGTCTTTCTTGGGAAAGTCAAAGTACATAATGTGTCGGTTTGTCTCGGACCGTCGTCTTCTTAATTTTCTTTGTTAGAACAGACGTCGGTCGTCTGTCGTCTTTTTTTTCTTTTTTTTTTCGGGACAGACTTACTACTTTTGTCTCTAACCGGTCGCCTTCATTTCGTGGGGGACAGATATAGTTCTTCTGAGATTGGCTGGTCGTCTATGTTTTCTTTGTGATGACAGGCTTAATTATTTTCTTCTCTTTTCTCTCTCTCTCTCACTGGTTGTCTTCCATTTGTTTGTGCTGTCAACGCAATTGCATATTTTGTTTCCTGAGCGTGAGGTAATGGAGTAAAAACAATACAAGGGAAAAATGAATTAAACGTAATTGTTCATTTAAGGGGGGGGGGGGGGGG
>NW_004798394.1:135194-138798 GCF_000002075.1 Aplysia californica
CATTTTTGTGTGTGCGTGTGTTTTGGGGGGGGGGGGGGGGGGGGGCTACACGGGGGGTGTATCTCTTTTATTTCGTTGCCTTATTTAGTTCTCCAAAGTTCAGTTAAGGCCACGAGGCCTTATTTTTGACTGATAAAAACTTGTTCTGCTCATGTGGACAGATATCTCAAGGTTCCAGGCTGTGATTTCTTTATGGGCCGTGTGGGGTTAGACAAATGCCTCCTGTATAAAAACAAGGCTTTGGGTTAGTAGACGCACTGCTTGTGCTGTCTTATCATACGTGACGTATTGCTGGCGCGATCGTCCCTGGCTCAGTGCAAAAACACATTGTAATATGTAGCTACCAAAGCGATGTGTGATCCACATCGTCGACTCCCTACAGTTGCTACTACATCATGTGTTACCGCTGTCTGGCCTGGTGAAATCTGGACGTTGATTTGATGTTGCCTCCAGCTCTGCTTCTTAACAACTCTGCGTTTTTTAAACCACGAGTGGGGATAAACCCATATTTTTTTCATTGAGTTGCAAGTGCCGTAAAACTCTTACTAAAACTAAAAGTCAAAATCAAAAACAAAAGTAATGCACGTGATTTAAGAAACTAAATTAATGTATGACTGCCGATGGATCTAAAATTTGTGATTAGCGATGTACCCATTAATGGAACTATCACCAGACTCCTGACGTCAAACGCCAAAAGCACTATCAGATCAGAGATATGAAGTCTGATCAGCAGCCAGAAGAACACTTGCTGAGACATCTAACTGTTACATAAACGATTTATTAAATAAGGCGTTAAGGTAAACAGACGAGTTTGTGGATGAGTGTCACGAGTAAAGACTCCCGCCTCTTCCTTGTCTCTCTGTTGTCAATCTGTTGGAATAGAAATCATTAAGTAGATGCGATTCCATTGACTGGTTACCAAAGTGTTACCGCCCCCACCCCCTTTTTCCTCCTTCCATTGTCAGTAACAGCAAGGAAAGGGTTACAAGTTCTCTGATATAGTAGTTGCTGAAAAACGATAACCTCACTACCGGCGTCTGTGGTTTGGCGGAAATGCGCCTCGCTGTCCCAAGCAGAAGACCCGGGGTCGATTCTCGTGTTGGGAGAATTGGTATCGTAAAACACCTGCACTAAAATTATAAAATATTGTAAAACTCTGGTGTGTGCATTTGAAGATTATTTTTAACCCTTGAGTCCTATTATCGCCCACCGTCCTCCTGTGGGGGAACACCGTTGGCTCATTGATTTATGTTCGTCGCTTATCTTAGTCTCGAACAAAGTACAGCCCCCCCCCCCCCCCTAGTGTTGTTTGCCGACTCAACAATGCGTCTTAGCACTGGTTTTCAAGGCCGAAAGAATAAAACAATATGACAAAAAACAACGTCGCTCATTTGTAATACCCCCTCACCCCCTCCCCCTTTTCCCTTTCTTCTTCCATATCAAACGCCTCCTCGCTGTGTGCCGTATGACGGAAAAAAAGTATAGAAAAAGACATAGTGTTACTCAAATTTAGCCTCGTCTTTTGATAATCCCGTTTATCTGACCAAGAGGAAAGTCTGTAGGAGTAAGAGGCGAGGCGATGGTTTTGAGGTAAAGCACAAATTGAGTTACTTTGTTCGATAGGGTATCGGACCAAACAGGTAAACGTTGCCAGAGGAAGGGGAGAAAAAGAGAGCTTAGGCGTGTAATACCTCTTCTGAGAGAAAGGCGACAGATTTTGAGATTGTACACACATTGAGTTACTTAATTTGATAACGTGTCTGACAAGATGGGTAAAAGTCTATGTGCATGAGAGGAGAGCTGACGCTGTTGTGGACAGTTTCCTTAGTACAACAGTAGAACCCAGCGAAGAGAAGGGACTGGCTGGTCTGGTTTGTCTCCTACCAAGTTTTCAAATTAGAAATTTCTGTTTTGACAGTTTTTTGTTGCCACAGTTTGCCAGCAGCGTGCCCCACCAACGTCTTTAGCCAAGGCTGAGGATATTTAAGTTAACAGCCGAGAGAAGAAAAATTGTTTTGTCTCTTTGGCTACTTCACGTCATGTCGTTCTTTGATTGTTTTCCTGAACAGAAAGAGAGAGATTTGGAGCTCGCAGCGCGCATTGGTCAGACTCTCTTGTCTAAGAACAAAGACCTTTCTTCACGCACTGAGACGCTAGAGGAGCAGCTCGTCAATGCCAATGACAAAGTGAGTTGTTGTTTGTTTGTTTGCTTGTTTGTGTGTTAATTTTTGTATGTGTATGTGTGTGTGTGAGTAAGTGTCTGTGTGTGTGTCTGTCTGTCTGTGTGTGTGTGTGTGTGTGTGTGTGTGTGTGTGTGTGTGTGTGTGCGTGCGTGTATGTGTGTGTACATATTATTGCTGAGCTTAAACATCTTTCTGGAATTTGGATTGGATTTTTGAAAAAAACAAACAATTTGTTCCTTCCATGACCGTGACAGAACAAAATAAATAGGACATAATTGTAGCTAGCTTAACTGCTGTCAAATTGGAATCCTGTCTGCTGGAAAAAAATCGTTTGCATCTGTGTCAAACCTCAGGAACAAATGATCAGGACGTATTGATTTTGTGGTGACTTGATGTCTTTGAACTTAGCTTATTTTGAGAGTGTTCTTGAGTTTCCATTTCTTGGGAGATACTAAAATAAATAACAATGCTGAACATCCCTCCCCCAACATATCACGATTATAGAAAATAAAAAGATGTTATCACTTCCGCATCGACACATTATAGATCAGTTAGGAGAGGAGCTTCGATCGTGCCTGTCAGGGCCAACAATCCTAGCTGAGACGGATACAACGTACCAGAGAAAAAACGAGATACTCAGTTCAAAATTGGTCGTTTTAAAGGACAAGCGGGCTAACCTAGATTTCGGGGGTTTCCAGAAATCTTGACCTACACCAAAGGTGGGCATTGTCCTACCTTTAGGAGAAGTTTGGTTGCATTGGTGTGTATATTTGTTTGGTTATAGAGAAAAGTATCCTTGTCTTTTAAAGAAACTGAACAAGGGTCAAAAAGTTTTCCTTCGATTTTCTCAAAACAGCATTTTTCGGGATAGCCCCTTGGTGCTTAAAAGAGACCAATTGTCTCCTCTCGTCTCGGAAATCGAACTCGGGTGATCTCCTTTCAAAGACGAAGGGCCTACCCCTACACCACAGACGCCTGTTTCCACTATGTTCAAGAAGATCTACAACTGGGTTGGTAAGTGACTTACCAATTGTTGTGAGTTTAAAAGAAAAAGTGTTAGAAATAGATTGCATATAAGTGAACGTACACTGCAAACTTTTAACCTACAAGCTCTAACTCACAGTTTTTGTAAATCATAATATACAATTTTGATAATCATTTACTGTACTGAGTGAAACGCTTTTATCCTTAATTGGTAATTTTTTTCTTTAGGAAATGAGTTGGACCAAGGTACGATGGGGTGGGTTGAGCGAGGTTTTAAAGGGGCTGAGGTGAGTTGGGGGAAGACTGGGTCTAGATAAATAAAAATGAATGGGTCGCATGGCCTCTGATCCATTTCTAAGAATCCATGAAACGTCTGATTAATGACGTAGAAAAAGAGCACATTAACGCTCGTTAGAATACCCCCCCCCCCAACAAAT
>NW_004798394.1:138898-141405 GCF_000002075.1 Aplysia californica
CTCGCTGTGTGCCGTATGACGGAAAAAAAGTATAGAAAAAGACATAGTGTTACTCAAATTTAGCCTCGTCTTTTGATAATCCCGTTTATCTGACCAAGAGGAAAGTCTGTAGGAGTAAGAGGCGAGGCGATGGTTTTGAGGTAAAGCACAAATTGAGTTACTTTGTTCGATAGGGTATCGGACCAAACAGGTAAACGTTGCCAGAGGAAGGGGAGAAAAAGAGAGCTTAGGCGTGTAATACCTCTTCTGAGAGAAAGGCGACAGATTTTGAGATTGTACACACATTGAGTTACTTAATTTGATAACGTGTCTGACAAGATGGGTAAAAGTCTATGTGCATGAGAGGAGAGCTGACGCTGTTGTGGACAGTTTCCTTAGTACAACAGTAGAACCCAGCGAAGAGAAGGGACTGGCTGGTCTGGTTTGTCTCCTACCAAGTTTTCAAATTAGAAATTTCTGTTTTGACAGTTTTTTGTTGCCACAGTTTGCCAGCAGCGTGCCCCACCAACGTCTTTAGCCAAGGCTGAAGATATTTAAGTTAACAGCCGAGAGAAGAAAAATTGTTTTGTCTCTTTGGCTACTTCACGTCATGTCGTTCTTTGATTGTTTTCCTGAACAGAAAGAGAGAGATTTGGAGCTCGCAGCGCGCATTGGTCAGACTCTCTTGTCTAAGAACAAAGACCTTTCTTCACGCACTGAGACGCTAGAGGAGCAGCTCGTCAATGCCAATGACAAAGTGAGTTGTTGTTTGTTTGTTTGCTTGTTTGTGTGTTAATTTTTGAATGTGTATGTGTGTGTTAGTGAGTGTGTGTGTCTGTTTGTGTGTGTGTGTTTATGTGTGTGTGTGTGTGTGTGTGTGTGTGTGTGTGTGTGTGTGTGTGTGTGTATATGAGTGAGTGAGTGATTGGGTGGGTGTGTTTCTTTCTGTTAAACTTTCTATTCTTGAAAAATAAAAGTTTCCACTGATGTGAACCTAATCGAGATATTCCCTGATGCCAGCATGTTTCTGAGCATGCGTGCGTGTGTGTGTGTGTGTGTCTGTGTGTGTGTGTGTGTGTGTGTGTGTGTGTGTGTGTTTGTGTGTGTGTGTGTGTGCATGTGTGCATGTGTACCTCTGTGTGCGCGCGTACACGTATGTGGGTAAGAGTATGTCATGTGCATGCATGTAAAAAAGAGTGGACTCAAATGAAAGGAAATGATTGAAATGTTTGACAAAGACAAAAAAGACCTTTGCAATCTCCTTGAAGTCCTGGTTATGGCGTTCTTCATTTCACAAAGTCATGAAAAGGCTCAATTCTCTATCTATGATTAAACACTCCAGGTAAATTTATGGTGGTGAGGTGAAAGTGATCCATCAGACGCAATTCTTTTTAAAATATTTTTTCTTAGCCCAGTATCGCTTTCGGACATTTATGGTGTTAGTGCAGTTTTATCTCAAGGACACCTTATTTTCAATATATACAACCCTGTTGCCTTCTTTACACTTTTATCTTCCTTTAGATTTATGTCTTCCTTTTGGTTTATATCTTCCTTTTCAGACATATTAAGTTGCTGCTTTACACAACTGTATTTATGGCTATACAAATAATGTTTTTTTTATATATAGATCTATGTGTTTGAGCAAAGTTCTATTTTTGTCTTTGCTTTTAGCACACCATTCTCTTTGTCTGATTTACAGGGTGCTTTTTGCAGTGAAAGCTCTTTCTTTCTTTCTTTCTTTCTTTCTTTCTTTCTTTCTTTCTTTCTCTCTCTCTTTCTTTCTTTCTTTTCCTTCTTTCTTTCTGTCTTTCTTTCCTTCCTTCCTTCTTTCTTTCTTTCTGTCTTTCTTTCTTTCTTTCTTTTTTTCTTTCTTTCTTTCTTTCCTTGCATCTGTGATGTAACGATAAGGCTGTTTGGTGTCTTTCTTTCTCTTTCTTTCTCTCTCTTTCTTTCTTTCTTTTCCTTCTTTGTTTCTGTCTTTCTTTCCTTCCTTCCTTCTTTCTTTCTTTCTGTCTTTCTTTCTTTCTTTCTTTCTTTCCTGGCATCTGTGATGTAACCATAAGGCTGTTTGATGTTTCACGCAAAAGATGTGAGTTCTATTCCGACGTGGGGAAATTTTTTAAAGGAGTATCTCTGTCTGTTTCCTGGGATGCTGTATTTCTTTCAGCCTTATTTGGCCCTGGGGTGGAAACAGCCTGCCTCCTTACTGATCTATACTGTGTTGATTAGGACGTAAAACATGTACAGTTAGTTACATTTTTATTTTCTGTCTTAAGACTTTGATTGTTTGATTGATGCACTCCGTCATTTGTTTGTTTGTTTTGTTTGTCCATAGGTAAGCCAGCTGCGCCATGACTTGTCTATGAAAGATGAGCTTTTGCGCATCTACAATGAGGACTTGGAGTTGGAGAACAATGGACACACTACTCCCACGTAGGTGGACTCTCTCTATGTCTGTCTGTTTGTCTGTCTGTCTGTCTGTCTGTCTTTATGTCTGTCTGTCTGTCTGTCTGTCTGTCTGTCTGTCT
>NW_004798394.1:141735-166969 GCF_000002075.1 Aplysia californica
GGGGTGTCTTTGTTGTTGTTGTTGTTGTTTTTTTTGGGGGGGGGGTTGTATCTTGTCGTTGCCTCAGAACTATCCTGTTCATAATGCCCTCTTTACTTAAGAACATTTTGGACAAAACAGTTCTGAGGGGACGATAGGTTGCTGTTGTTTGAGAATGTCAATGGTAGGTCCTACTTCTTTTTCATCCGTCTTTTGTTTGTGTCTAGACATCCTGCTTTTCTCTGCACAAAGCGATTATTATTGTATCCTTTTGTCTCTCTTTTTGTCAAATATGATTGTAACTTTTTTGTAGCAATATGGTGGGTGGTTGGAGGGCTACTCTGGCAGATACTATTTCTTTATTCTGCCTTTCTTTATTCTGCCTTTCTTTATTCTGCCTTTTTTCCCTGTCTGTCTGCCTTACTATCGCCCAGCACAAAATGCTTGTTTTTGTGTCCATGTGCTTTTCTTTATCTCAAATGAACAAATTGTTCTTGTCTCTCTGACAGTAACGACAGCAAAGGTTTGTCTCTGCCGAATGTGGATTTTCTACAGAAGAAAGTCCATACACTGGAAGATGAAAATCTCAACTTGAGACTTGAGGTAAATTGAGCAGAGATATTTTCTTTTTTTCTTTTTTTTTATGCTATTGACTCTCTTTATTTACTCCTTATTCACGGTTTTGTTTTCACTTTTTTTCAGTTTGCTGACATAAAGGACTAGTTTCTATTTATAAAAGATAGTCCTTAAGATTCTCAGCCTACAAATCTCAATTTATTTCTGCATCTTTTCACATTGGCTGGAGGACTTATTTTTGATAATTCAAAATTTAAAGAATATCTACTGTTAGTTTGTATGCTTATTATGCTTGCTTTGGTCGACTGTTGGAGAAATCATTTTCGACTTTGAGTTTCATTTCACGGTTGTTAATGTTTTATTTTCTTTGTCCTTCTGTTTATTGTAGAGTGCCCAGCTGAAAGCAGACACTGACAGTTATGAGGAGAAGGAGAAAAAACTGGTAGAAGACTGCATTCAGCAAATAGGTGAGTGAAGGCTTGTTCAGTGTGACCCTTTTGGTCCTGTCTTATGTAAATTGTCGCTGTTATTTTGTTCACTTGTTATTGGCAAATTTCCTGTGGGTGGTTGGCGGGTGCTCTGGTGTGGTTTGATTCTTCTTTCCAATCAAACATTTATCATCCTTATCTCCCCTCCTTTTTTAAAATGTTTGTTACTCTCTTGTAACACCTCTAATCTTCTGGCGCTCATATGACCTTATGCAGTTGCGAGCGCCGAAAAACCTCTACTAAACAAAAAAAATTTCCTGTACTGTTTGTTTATTCATATGTATTTATATGTGTTGGTTTGTGTGTGTGTGTGGGTGGGGGGGGGGGGGGGGGGGGGAGGCTTTTTTTCAGCGGCTATTAGTCATTTATGCAGGTGGGAATTTAAAGAGCAGCACAAGGAAAGTTCTAATTCTTCACTCTTTCACTTCAGTACAACTCCCGTTGTCTTTTATGGCAAAAATGAAGGAATAAACAGAGAGATGCACATCTGGTCTAATCGTAACTGTTGGTGGTCGGTGGGTGCTTGTGTGTGGTTTGCTCCTTTTTTCCTGTCAAACATCTATCGTCCTTATCTCTCCTCCTTTTTGTTTGTTTGTTACTCCCTTGTAACACCTCTAATCTGTGGCACTTCTGTGACCCAATTATGTTGCAAGTGCCGTAAAACGCTTACTAAGTGGGTGTTTGGCGGGTGGTCTGGTGTGGTTTGCTCCTTCGTTCCCATCAAACATCAGTCGTCCTTATCTCTCCTCCTTCTTTTTTGTGTATGTTACTCTCTTGTAACACCTATTCTTCGGCACTTATATATCCTTATTGTGTTGCAAGTGCCATAGAACTCCTACTGAAACTAAACTCTTACTAAAAACAAATAATGATACGTTTTGGTCTAATCACAGCTGAGCTGAACCAGCAGGTGGAGTCTCTCGCAGAGGAGCTTCATGCCAAGGCTGAGGAGAATGGCCACCAGAAGGAAGAAATCACCGGCTTCCTGTCACAGATCACCGACTTGCAGAAGAAAATGCGCAAGGTATGCATATAAAGATAATTATATAAATAATAATTACTTTATAGTAATAATTACTATAATGTGATAATTAATAATGATAAATGATGATGATGATAATAAAAGTAATATTAATAATAACAATGATAATATAAATAATAACTAATAAAAATAATGAAGAATAATATTAATAATAATAACAATAATAATAATTCATGTCTTTTTTATTGTATAGATCTGTGGTATGAGTGGAGGGCATCGGTGGTATGTCCTGGTTCTTTATCGTCCTTTTTATATTTCTGTCAGTTTGTCTTGCTTTTTTTCCAGTACTGTATGATCATCATAGAAAGGCAAAGTATTAACTTGTTATGACATTTTTCTATGGTCTTTGCTGCAAGATGTAGAATTCAGCACAAATTTTTAACTTATTATGTGTTCTTGGCAAAATGTGGCAGGCTGTTATTTTTATATTACTTGCTGTAAACTGTTCAGTGCCTCTCCGTTGTCTGTGGACCGTGTGTGGAATTTATTATAATTTTGTTTGTTTGTTTTTCTCCCTCCTAGCTGACCCTTGAGAACATGGACCTGCATGAAAAGCTGACAGCCTCCACCGAGTCCCAGCGCAGACTGACCAAAGAGGTACTGACCCCACAATATATGCCTGTGTGTTCTCTTAGTGCTGGCTATCTAGATCTAATTATTTAAAAAACAACTTATGCAGTTGTGAGCGCTGTAAAACCTCCTCTAAAACTAAAAAAATAAGATAAGAAGGATGAGAAGTGTTTCTAATTGTTGGGACATAATGATGTTTATTGTCACTCTTTGAGTGACGTAGTTGGTTGACAGGTTTGCTAATATAGTCTTCTCATTTTACTTTCTTAATTGTTTTGTAATTTTATTTGTTGCGCTGCCCATTTTGAATTATGGCTTTGCTTCACAACAACAGACTTTAAAAAAAAAGATTGTACTGGATAAAGAGAATCCACAATGTGACTTCTAAAATAGTTACTATGGACGTTTTTAAATGATAGGCATGTATCTGTATCCAGTCTAAAGAAAAGGAGGGCACCATGAGCTGAGTTAGTGTTCTGCTGCACTGTGATGCAAAAACCAATGGTTCTATCGTGTAGGCTTCACAGGACACCGAGAATGTTTCTGAGTGTTATGGGGTCAGCTGGGGTAATAATATAGTGAAAAGCACATAGAGCTTGCTGTTTAGCAGGGGTATGCGCTGTACAAACGCTATTTATTATTACTATTATTATTATTATTATTATTATTATAATTATTATAATTACTATTAAATTAGTGTATGTCCTGTCTTTTTGCTTTCCAGCTGGGCAGCATGCAGGACAAGTACGATGAGCTGTTTGAGATGCTGGAGGAGGCCCAGGATGAGCTGCGGGTTCTTCGAGGCCGCCACAAGATCCGCGCCTCGGGAAAACACCACCACTCGGCCTACGCCGTGCCCACAGACTCGCTGGCCTCGGAGCTGGAGACTTCTCTAAAGCAGGAGCTGTCACAGTCCAACAGGAGGTGTGTGTAATATGCGTTTTTGTGTGTGTATAGGGTGGAGGGTTTGAGGGTTTTTGTGTGAGCGTGAGAGAGAGAGAGAGAGAGAGAGAGAGAGAGAGAGAGAGAGAGAGAGAGAGAGAGAGAGAGAGAGAGAGAGAGAGAGAGAGAGAGAGAGAGAGGGGGAGAGAGGGAGGGAGGGAGAGAGAGAGAGATGGGTTTGTTTGTATGTGAGGACACACCAGCATTTATTGATGTTTACTAGCACGGAGTTTTTGAGATGTGAGTGAGCACTCCGCTGTTGTTTATTGGTAGGTGCTTTAGCATTATCTCCTCCATTTACTTCTTTTCAAGTGCTTCTGTTGTCTTTTTGTGTTTATTTGTTTTTTTATGTGGAAGCTGCATCTCATCTCAATGTTGAGCTTCAATAGATCGTTCACTTATAAGAAGAAAAAAAAAGAAAAGCCAGAACAGGCCAGAACCTTGAATTCACTTGAATTTTTATCTCCTTTTTCCCCCCCTCAGGGCTCAGAGCTGGAAAATCTTTGAGACAGCGAAGGCTGCTAAGCGTGCAGCAGCAAAAGCAGCAGAGAAGGAAGTGATGTCGTCAGTTCGTATGTCTGTGATGGCAGTGCCGAGCTCGACCCGAGGTGACAGTGACACGATGTCTCAGGGTCTGTCGGCCTACCCGTCTGATGTGGAGAGTTTTGCCAGTGACGGATACAGTGGGGATATGGACAGTCTCTATGGGTGAGTCGGGGTTGAGTGTGAGATTGTCGGTGTAGAGTTGAAGTGCCTAGTTTGATGCTGTGGCCATGGTCGATGGATAACTTTGGAGGGGTTGAGGATTGAGATATTTAGGGAGATAGACTGAAACATATAGTGATAGAGAAGGGGATAAAGAGACTGAGAGGGTTAGAGAGATGGAGAAGGCAAATTTTGTGTATGAGAAGGAAAAAAGAGAGAATAGTGTTCCATAATTAGTTTCTGGAAAAGTATGGCTGTTTTAGTACCAACTCCTGTACATTCAACTGAACTCACTGAATGCGAAGCTTCATGGTGAAATTAGGTGCTCGTCAAAAAAATGCATTCAAAGATACTGAGATTTTTTCACCTGCCTGACAAGTACTACCAAATTTTTGTTTTTTGTCAAAAGCAAGGCAAATAAACAAGCTTTAAAACTATACCAATAACTCGACATGCCCAAAAATTAACGAGCACATGATTCCACCACATCATGACACATATTATTCTCAGCTCATGCTAATGCGTTCTCGTTCCATCTTCTCCTTTATCAGGTCAAACCCAGAACTAGGTCGCCCAGGCATCCCAGGCTCCAATGATCTTGAGAGTGCCTTGAAGCGGCTGGCCATTCGACGAGCGAATGAACTCAACGAAAAGGACTTCCAAGAGGAGGAAGAAGAGAGGAGGAGACAACAGCAAGTAATGAACATGTGAGTTTAATTTTTTCCAGAATACGTGGCTGGTTATGACATGACTAGCGTCATCTTGGGTGAAAGAATTTTGTTACTTGGACCTTTTTGGAGAAGCTAACATAACTCAAATGTATGTCATATTAGAAAAAGGATTTATTTAAAAAAAACTTTTTTGTTGTTCTTGAAAAGTGGTGGGGAGAGAGAGGGTGAAAGGTAATCTCGAAACGATATTATTTTGTTCGGTTTGGGCTTTAAAGGAGAGACAGTTAAAAAATACCAGCTCTGATGTACATATACACATGCGTTCACACACACTCATACGTGAACACACACACACACACACACTCACACACACATACGCACGCATGTACACACAGGCAAACACACAATCTCACATGCACACTCACACACCCCCTCTTTCTCTGTCTAACACACATGTGCACATCGACAAACGGAGAAAACACATGCATGCACATATAGGCTCAAGAGTGAAATTGTTTACAAGTACATTCAATGTTATCTCAGCTTTTCTGATCTTATCTCAAATTCGATTACCTTATTTTGTGTGTCGCAGGAGTGGTGCCACCTCCCCCAACAATATAACCAGCCCCGGCAGCACTTACTCTTACATGAGCTCGAACACTGGAACCCCTTCAGGCGGACAAGGTGGCTACAAGATGTCCGACAAACTACAAATTGTCAAGCCTATGGAAGGTCAGTAAAGAAGAGTCTTAATGAGAATATGAGACGAGGATAGGTTTTAGAAAAATAACATTTTCTTTACGATCCAATTACTCGTGCTAAACTGTGAAAATAAAGCTAGTTTTTAGTTCTTTATGTTTTATGTCCTTGTGGTCAATAATGAAGGAACTGCTACCAGAGTCTCACTAAAGTACAAGGAAAGATGAATTATACTGGGAGGTTGTGTTTTGTTAGCGGTAATGTGCTCTTTATTGAGGCTTAATATGCATGATTCTATTGTATTTCAATCTTTTAGCCACTTTCCCACAGAATTTCTCTTTTTCTTTTGTGCACTCTCTATTCTGTCTGATTTTCTCTTTCAATTTCCCTTTCTCTCTTCTTCTCTATATTTCGGTCTCATCATCCTTCTTTCTGTCATCATTCTGTTTCTCCTAGTCTCTCTCTCTCTACCTACCCCCTTCATCAGTCTCTCTCTGCCTGCCTGCCTGCCTGCCTGCCTGCCTGCCTGCTTCCCCCCCCCTCTCTCTCTCTCTCTCTCTCTCTCTCTCTCTCACTCTCACTCTCTCTCTCTCTCTTCCCTCCCCTCTCTCTCTCACCATTTCTTTTCTCCTGCCAGGCTCTATGACACTGCGTCACTGGCAGCACCTGGCCACACCCCACCTGGGTGGTATCTTTGAGCCCCGTGAGGGGGTGCAGATGAAGGGAGAGAGGAAGCTAGAGTTACAGGAGGAGGTCTATTCCCTCAGCGACTTCGAGGAGGATGGTGAGTTTGATCCCTGGCTGTTTACACTGGTGGTCATCAGCATTGAATAAACGGGATCTTTATTGAAATGAAATGTCACAAAATTAACTTATTAATGTAGAGTGCTTGAAATAAGTTGTGGCAAAAAGTTTCCATTGTTATGTTTTTGCCCTTTTTTTTGTGTGTCCCCTGGATGGAAAGAAGTTGGAAACTGGTGAGATTGTTTTTTTAAAAGGTTAATTAGAAAATTTTAAAAATTTGGTACGACCATAACTTTGTTCACTGTATGGCATGCATCTCTTATCGTGTATTGGCATCTTTGTTGTGCATTTAATGATTTTGGACATACTTGAACTATGACATTTGTTTTATTTTCTGGCGGTTCACTCACTAAAGCTCAAGTACCTTTTAAACCCTGGCATTTCTTTTGTTAGATCCACGCGACGTCCACACTCGCAAGGAGCAGGACAGTGGTTTGGTGTACACCTTCACTGACTCCACAGTCCCCACCATGGGGCCATACCGAGGTCTGGGAAGCTTGTTTGATAACAGGTAAGGCTTGTGATCGAGTGTCGTGAGCACTGCTCTATGGTTGTGGGTAAGTTATGTGCCATTAGACTCATTAGGTCAAATGAAAGGTGTCGTCTTGGGGTTTTTTTGTTTTGTTTTTCAGTTTCAGTGTGCAAGAGTGCAATTCAGAATTCTTCTTTTTCTTAATTATTAAACATTTTCCCCCCGCATATTTGTTGCTTTCTTATCCCTCTTTTGATTCATTGCTAAATGCAGTGATCTCCACTTAAAAAACACTCTACACAAAAACCTGATCTTCTTTTTCCACATAAAGGAATTTTTCTCTGTAATTTGCATGCCTAAAAACCTGTTCTTAGAAATAGAAACTCTCCTTAAAACTGGGTTTGAGTAAGGGCAGTAAACTTTTAAAAACATCTTGCTGGTGTGGTTTTTGCCTCCGACCACAATTAATAAAATCAATGAGTTTGTTTGTTGGTGAACTTCTTTTATATTTGGTCGCATTAGTGAGAGCTAAGCTAGGTTTAGTTTTGTCTCAAATAAATAAATTTGAAATTTGTATTTCAATCCCAATAAACAAACTTGAAACTCTCCTTCCCAGCCGAGCATCCTCTACAACCAGTCTGATCAATGCGTCCTTCACCACGGACGAGTTGCCCGTTCAGGCCTCCACGCCAAAGCCTGTATACAAAGAACAGAACAATCAGCAGCAACAGCACCAACAGGCCTCGGTGCAGACCGTCAACTCTCAAGGCACATCCATGTCTCTGGGTCTGGCTTCTCTGCTGCAAGGCCGCGAGAACACAGGAGTGGGCCGAGCTATCCTACGAGCCACGTCTGCCGGCCAGAAGGCTGCAGTTGCGATGGAAATGTCTGCCTCACCCGTGATTGCTACGCAGTCTGTCGCCTCAGGGTCTGTTCGCAACCAGTCAGGGTTTTTAATGTCTCAGTCGCTGAGCAATCTGTCGTCCTCTGCACCATCGTCAAAATCGCGAAACCTGCCAGGGTCAAAATCTTTTGAGCAGGTGCTGCAGGAGCCCCAGGAAAAGGTGAAGGTCACTGTGGCTGTCGGTGAGGAGTCAAAACAGGCCAGCATGTTCACCCCAGGTATGACTGGACAAGGATTCTTACAGCAGCTGAAGAACAAAGGCTACTCCCTCTATGGCCTGTGGGGGGGTGGGGGGAAGGGGGAAGGAGCTTCCTCAGACCCCGCTGCAGAGGGGGCTAGTGGTGTGGACAGTAAAGGCTTGGCAGCAGTGGAAGGCAACCCAGCGGTAACAAAACCTTCAGCAGAGTCCGTATTTGCTAATGGCTCAGGAGGTGGAGGCGTGGGAGTCCTTGGTGCTCTGACAAATTTCCGTCGTAACGGCATCTTTTGATGGATTTCAGCCCTTCCCCCCTTCATTCTCTTCCCAGACTGCGCCCTGCGGTTCTACACACATATAAATAGTTTTCTTAAACGGTGCCTATTTGTGATACTTTTTGCTGAGACTTAGTGTATATAAAAGAAATTGTCTATACATATATATATATATGCAAGAAGCAAAGAGTCATGACTAGCTTTGAAAGGCCAAAGACTTGACTAGTGTTTTGGTTGTATGGCTGTGTGTGTACAGTATAGTGGTAGTGTGTGGTACAAGTGATTTTGTCCCTAGCTTTAGTTCAGTGGTTTGTTTGACACTTGGACATGTATGGTCACAGCTTGACAGCTCAAATCAAGAAACTCGTATGTCACGTAATTGTGTCTTTCTTGGGAGAGTTGGAAAAAAAAAAAAGACTGGTTGTCATTTGTGTCCTTTCTTTTGAAGTCGCTGTCTTTTTTTTTCTATGGAGAGGATTTCTCAAAGGAAAAGATCGGGATTGTATAACATTAAAATGATTGATCTTATTCAGAATGTGAATTATGAGTTTATTGAGCTGCATTGTCAAGGTTTTTTTTTTTCTTTGAAGAAAGCTTTGTTTCCATGACATATTTTTGGTTTGTGAATTGTACCTCAGTGTGGTCATACAAACTCTTTTAGGAATTGAAGACTTCAAAGACACAAGTGAAAACCTGCGAGGTGAAATGATGTCTGAGGCCTGTACTTGTGTCAAAGTCGACTTTGGTTTGTGTTCAAAACATGATCAGTGTGTGTACATAATGTGATACATGCCTGTTTTAATTTATTTCAGGACTACCGGTATATTCAATGACAGCTGTCTTGCCCATTCGTGGCTGACCAATCATAATGGTTTTCTTGTTCAGTCCTTTTTTCGTAGAGATATATGGCAAGCATTTTTTGTACAGTTTCTCTGTTGTTTTTAGTCTCGGGTGTACAAATCTTGGGAGATTCATTCTCAGATACCTAGGTCTCTCCCTTCTGTTTGAGAATAAAGTTTTTGAACATTTTCCCTGTGTGTTTCCAGTTCAGGGGATAAGTGTATAGTATAGTCTCTGGGAGATCCTACTTCTTTTTCTGCTTTGTCTTTCTGTCTTGTCTTTCCTGAGCATGAAATTACCATTTTTGTGTCCATATTCTTCTCTTTATTCAAAACTAAACAAAGCTAAATGTATGACTGTGTTCCTGTCAGTTGCGATGATCGTATGAAATGTTGAGGGGAAGACTTCTGTGGGGGGACAAACCTGACATTCTGGTGCTAATGTTTGTACCCACAAGCGGTTTCTGGTTTTTTCTGTTTGACTACTCTCCAAACTACTAAAGTTGGAGAGGTTCAAAGAGCATCAGGTTTAGCTTCAACACTGGGATATCAGTGTGTTCCTATCTTTGGATACAGACTTACGACGTTGTCAGGGATGATGCAGTTTGTCGGGGGATTAAACTGAAAGATTCTGACGGCAATTGGGCTGTGATCAAGAGAGGTTCTGTCATGAAGATAGGACAGAAAGTGGGAGAAAATTTCTGTGGAGACCGGACAGAATACGAACATTTTAAAAATGTGTGGTCTTTCAGTACCAAGGATTGAGAACAAAGGTAGACATAGCTTATCACACAAAAGTTCCAACACTAGGTCTCTGTTTCTTGTCTTCCAGTTTCAGCTACTGTAACTTTCTGTAACTTGTGTAAAGCTAGACTCAAGCTGTATTTATGTACCCGTCTTTAAATGTACACACGCTTATTCCCATAACCGAGAAACCTCAGGAGCTGATAGTATAATCTCTGCTAAATTCATTGGACAGGGCTCTCATTATGCATTATGATATTCATGTTATCTTTTAACCAAGAGCATGCCAATCAAGTTTGTTCAGCATCTGGTCTCGGATTTAATCTCACTGTGTGTATGTAGATAAACATTGTCAGAACGTTCAGGTATGTCAGACCCTTGTGCGTTTTGTTGAACATCTCTTGATAATTTATGCATGCGTAGTCGGTAATATTTTCAATTGACTCGTATTCCCTCTAGAAATCAAAATTAGAATTGTGAATTACTGAATCCCATGTGGACGTACATTGTCATTGCTGGGTGTCCTTGATCATAACAGCAGTTAGGAGAAGAGAGTTGAGCTTTATTTCATGTTCACCAGTCACAAGAAGAACAGCTCTGGTTTTGTCTTGTCTTTCCATCCAGTACTTCAGGATATTGTAAGAATAACTATTTTTAGTGATTTTTTACAAGCATCATACTAAATCACAGGAAACAAAAAAGAGGTCCTGAAGTTCGATTACACCTTAGAATAAGGACTAGGAATTTTCCCAGCTTGGTTAAACATCTAATTTTAGTCTTTCATCGTGAATTACAGGTGCATCAGGGGACACAGTATTGTCCGTCTTCACATGGACTCTGCACATGACATTTTGAGAAATAATTTGGTTGTAGCTGACTGGTAAAGACCAAATGGTAAAAAAGATTTAATAGACAAAGACTGAAAAGACAAAGGAGTCAAAAGCAAAAGCAGACTGCACTCATGGGTACCGGGAATCTGTATTGTGACAAGTGTCTTTCTTTTCAGAAATCAGGAGATCTGTTCTCTTTGACTTAAAGTTATGTTGTCATGATGCCTGCAATCGACTAGGCATCTTCCATCTGGCAAATGTCAAAAACATTGGAATCCATAGACAAATTTATAGTTATATATTACAGAAATTTTCCTTGTGTACTGGAATGTATTATCCCTTAAACCGCATAAAGCAGTTATCATCAATCGTCGAGTTCAGTAAACATTTCCTGGAATCAAACGTTTTTGTCATGAAAGCAGTTTTTGTATCACTTTTCTACTTTTCCAAAGTTTCCGTTTTTCTGACTTTCTTCTCCCATTAGTTGCTTTGTGATCTGACTTGTACAAATTCAGCATTTGTTACAGGTGGCGATGACATCATGTTACTTTGTTTTCTTGAACACAATTGTATATAAAAAACGTATCGACTAGCGACAGTTTGACGAAATAAATGATGGCATTGACAAAATTGTTGATGATGATTGCAATATTGAGTTGTTTTATTAAGGTTTTTATTCATGTTGTACTTTCTGCTTTTAGTTCTCTCCGAGACAACTCTCAACTTTATCATTTTAGATCTCAGTGCAGTCCGGTTAATACCGTCTCATGCCAAGTAGGGCTATGTGTGTTTTTGTCCAGCATCTTGTTTATCTCCGGTCTCTTCAACTTCAACCTTTGTCAATACTGGATTTTAAAAAAATATTGTTTTTTTTTCTGTTGTTATTTTTACTTTTGTTTCCCCTCTCATCTGCTAATTCGTGTTTTAAAATCTTTTAGGTATGTACATGTTTACCTAATAACTTTTCCTCCTCCCTTAATCTTATTTTTGCCTTTTTCTCCGCCTTCATTGTTTCCACGTGTCGTTTATGTATGTTTTTCTTCTCCTTTTTTCTTCTTGTTCTTGTATTTATACTATAGGAACGTGCAGAGTACAGTTTGACCATAGTCTTTCATTGTGTAAATGGAGAGATTTCCTGTTGCTAGAATGTATTGTGTCCTTTTTTTGGTGCAGCACCAGTCTTGTTTTCTCTATTTTCCTTCTACAATATTCCTGGTTTTGCTTATGCTCTGTTAACATTTTAGAAATTGAGAGGGGAGAGTGGATAGAGCTATACAATGCTCCTGTTCCTACTCTTTGTTCCTACGGTTTTTGTTAGAGGATTAAAAATTTGGTCTTGTTTTTGTCTTTGCTGTTGTTTAGAAGAAGGAGTTTAGAAACATCAGAGATCTGCAGAGATGCAGAGTGGAATATCAGTGATCTGTAGATATGGTTGACAAGGATGCACAAATAAAGTCCCAAATTAATGTTTAAGAACTTTGCTTTCTATCACATTTGTTTTCAACCAGCTCAGTATTTGTGTTGCATAATTTGAGTTGAAGACATAGACGGGTAAGTGGCAGAAGAGATGTTCTAGTATGTTTGAGAGTGGCAAAGGTCTTGGAGCAGTGTTCACTGAGACTCAAGGAGGAGGCACAAGTAAATGTACATCTAGTTTTTGATATTTGAGAAAATACTGTATAGAGTTTTGCTAAATGTGCTATGCAACTTTTCAATTTTAGATGATGTGATGAATTCGGAATTTGTATTTGTTCGCAAGACTACAGAGATTTGAGTGCTTGACTCTGGTAAAAAGATTCTTGTTTGAATTTTGGATTGATTTACATTGTTTGAAAGAGTCTATTCCTGCTGTATATTTTCTCTCTAGTGATATCCTTGGCAGAGTTTCCTTGTGTAGTGTTTACTCTGAATCCCGCTTGCTATCTGTTGCCCTTTTCCCAATCTTTCGAAGAAGTAAAGAATTATCTCTTTCAGCAAGTGCCTGAAATAGTAGATAGCGTACTATATCAATGAAAAAGTTCCAGCCAAAGTTCTGAAACTATCATGGAGTCCTTTTCGAGTTTAAATTCAAGTTTCTGGTAGTTTGTCTATAAGTTTTTCTCCTTTTTTTGAGGACAATGAGGCCTAAAGCAAAGGTCTGCTTTCGATGTTTTGAGCTGTCTCTTTTTGTCTCTTTCAAAACAAAAGTGTTATATGCTCAACTCCTTTAGACAATAACTTTCTCACCAGTTTCTAGGTTGTTTTGTATTCTGTACTGAAAAAATATTTCTGTTTATCATCGTTAGTCAGTGACAGTCTATCCAAGTGCACCACTAGTCTTTTAAGTTGACTACTTCAACAGTAACATAGTACTTTATACATTTTCTGAGATTTTGTATAAGTCATTTTTAGGGAACTCAGTAGGCTACTCAAAGTACCTGACTTTGGAAGGTTGCAAAGGAGAGAAGCTCTTTTAAAAGGTGCTATTTAGAAGATATGCAAAATTTGGGTTTTAAAAGTTTTTGTAGTGTAAATATACCATCAGTTGCTTTATTCTAGTTCTAGCGTGAGAGCTCCATTTAAAATAAAATACAAATGCCATTGAAACGTCAATAAAAGTTTTCATTGTTTCTCTCATTTTGCATTGGCTTGATCACATAATAATATCAATTTGTGGTTGTTTCAATACCACAGAAGTCAAATGAAATTCAGTGGCAGTTTTACACCAAAAAAATGGCACCAAAACTTGCATAGTTGATATTTTAAAAGATTTTTGGGGGTAAATTATTATTTATATCTCCTGAGTGCCATGTTTTAATTTGTTAACTGCATTTTTTGTCTGCCGTATTCTCTGTTTTTTTGTTTATTTAGATTTCTTTTGTTGTCCTTCAACCCTTTATCCCAACAAATATTAAGTCGTTTTAGTTCAGTTTCGACAGACAGTTGCAGCCCATAGTGTTGGCAGAGTTGGTTTCATCCTACATCTTTCCAGTTACGCCCACTGTTTAAGTTTTTACCCTTGTTGCTTTTGTTTCACCATTTTTATAGTTTTCTTCTGGGTCACAGACTTAGATGATGTTTTGTTAGTTTACAGAAGCGTGCCAAAATCTTGAGTCTCTGATATGTGATTGTCATTTAGCAAACAGTACATGTACTTGATTTAGCAGGAGAGACCAAATTCCTCAAAGTGCCCATTTGTATACGTTATTCATATCACTTAGTTTTAGCCGTGTCTTTTACTTTGATACCTTTCATGTGCTCCCATTGTGACTTGAGTATGTGAATGATCACATAGATCATAGTTCTATGGAGGAGGTCAATGGAAGACAGAAAGATTTGTTCATAATGATAGTTACTTTACTAAAATCGCTTTTTTTTTCTCAGTGTTCTTGAGAAATGCATGTTGGATAGAATAAAGTTTGACCAGTTTATGTTTTAGTTTTTTTTTAAGGTTTAAATTTTACTGTGTTTTGAATCTGTAGAAAGAAGTGCAACTGACAGTCCCAATGAAGTGAATACGGTAGAAAGAAATTGTGAATACTGAGGTAAGGAGTATTGGCTGTGTTTTCATGAGAACTTTGTGCCTTGTAAAGAAGGAGAAAATGTTATGTGGATTGTCAATGTATCATAATTGTTAAATAGAATATTATGTTTCCTGGACTGTCTCTGTCCATTTTCAAATCTACAGACCAAAATCCAGTTTAGGCTGACTCAGCCAGCCATCCTAGGCCATGACCCATAGCTTTATTTTTGGGGTGGGGGTTCTTTTTTATAATTATCTCTTTTTATGTTCGCTTAGAGGAGCGGAGCGAAGTCTTATTGCTCTTAGTATCTTAGACATTAAAAGATCGTTAGGCGGTCGGACTTTGCCTCGGACTAAAGGATTCTGGGTTGCACATGTGTAAGAGAGGTTTTGAACAAATTCAGTTATAATCAAAAGTTAAAACCTGTTGTTTTAACCATTATCTGCAACGTCTCAAAGAACAAGAAGACTAATGACGCCTGTGTATTAGCCCTGGCCGCTTAAAGGAGCGTGTCACTGTAGGTGAATGAAAGGCTCTCTCGGTACAATTCACAGCGTGACTTCAGAGCTTGGTGTGCACTGTGGAGAGCATACGCCACCCCAACAACCCTGTATAAAATTGCTTAGACTATGCCATTGCAACATGTTAGTTTCAATTAGTTCCAGTGCCAAGTTCTCTTCTCCCCCATTAAGTCTATCCATCCCCCCTGCCCTTCCACCCCCATCCCTTCTTCCTTACCCCTCTCCCTGCCTCCCCCCCCCCCCCCTCCATATTCCCCATCCAAATCCCTCCGCCTAATTTCTTCATTTTCCTCTCTAGACAACACCCCCTATCCACGTCCCCACTCCCTCCCCAACCCCCTAAGCTGTTGTGAGAGAAAATCTATTCCAATATCCAAGTCGTTGTAGTTTGGACTGGAGTCTACTTAACCTGCCAACTTTTTGCACCCTTTTCCAACTAGCTAAGCGTCCAGGTATACATCATCTTACCAGTTTACTCCATTTTCCTCTAATGTGCATGTTTTGCTATTGTGTGAAGCAATTGTCATTCTTGATAGGTTTCATTTTTACTACGAGCTTCTATTGTGATGAAATTAAAAAAAGACATGATCTTCAAACGAACAGCTTTTGTACTTTGTTGTTTTGTTCAACTTGTATTTTCATATACAATGTATATGTATGTGGGTGGTTGGCGGGTGCTTTGTGTGGTTTGCTTCTTCTTTCCTATCGTCCTTATCTCCCCTTCTTCTTTTTTTATGTTTGTTACTCTCTTGTAACAACTCTAATTTTCTGGCGCTCATATGAGCTTAGCGAGCGCCATACACGGTAAAACTCTACTAAAAATATATCATGGTATATATATATATACACACATGGGTACGTGCATGCGTTATCTATGTACATTAGATGTCTTCTTTACCCCTTGTTTTTGTTTTCGTCTATCTAATGGGAGTGCGTGTGGTTGGAGGGCGCTACTGGTACTGGTAGGTCTTATACTTCTTTACTCCCCATAAGACTTTTTTACTCCCCCCCCCCCAAACCCCCATTGCGTTTTTCTGTCTTACTTTTTCCCAGCACTAAATGACCATTAATGTGTTAATGTGTTTTGTGTTTCACTACGTACGCATACACACACACGCACACGCACACGCGCGTCGCGCTCACGCACGCACGCACACACACACACACACACGCACTCATATACGCACGCACATGTGCACACCCATACACACACACTCACACACACACACACAAACACACACACACACACACACACACGTTAACAAACCCTGATATGCCACTGTATGATGCCTGTTTTGAAATGCTCTATTTGTGAGGCATCGTGGTGGAATCAGGCTCTCGTCAAAATAATCGAAGTGAAGAAAGTAGCATTTTTCTGCAGGTTTGTGAATTTTAATCAAATTTTTGTTTTTTGGCACACCTTTCATGCCCATTAAAGAACTCATTTCTGTGTGGATTTTTCTGAAAAGCTTTGATTAAAGGCATAAAAAACGTAAATCTTTAGTTACCACGGACTCTTAAGCTAAGGAAATAACTAATCTTTGGCGGCCATTTTCTCACTAATTTTACCTCTGAAAACAGGTGACCCCCACCTCCTTCTTTTGCAAATATATCGACTTGTATTCAAGATAAATTGATATTTCTTGCATCCAAATAAAGACAATTGAACAAGCTTTAAGATGATATCAATAACTCTACATGTCCAAAAATTGACGAGAGCCTGATTCCACCACGCTGCCTCACATTTATATTTTGTTCGTTACCTTTGCGGGTTATTGGAGGGCGCCACTAACAGACTTTACTTCTCTTCTTTACTCCTTTTCTATTGGGTTTTTGTTGTTGTCTGTCTTGCTTTTTCTCTAGTAAAGGCTGTTTTTTGTCGATTTACTTCTCATCGCTTTAATACTGACCTCACAATAATGTTACATACTGTAGTCTCCGCCTAAGATCCCACCACTTACGACCCCGGTTCGCTTAAGATCACGCCGTTTTCAGAAAACACTATTTTGTACAATACAAAAATAACCCATAAGGTTCCGCTCTGCTTCATTATGAAGGTCTACATTCGGCTAAGGTCCCGCATTTGAGATAATAATTTACGGAAAAAAAAAAACCCGGCGGGCAAAGCCGATCAACCAAGAGTGAAAAGTTGAGATCATTGAACTGCCTGTCGCGCCAAAGATCAGTCACTCTCGTGAATGTGATCGCATAATACTTACTTTACTTTACTTTGTCCGTCCTCTTGTACCTCTAGGGCGTCGAGGGGAGAAAGAGCTTTCGGTCTCTAGCAAGTTTGATGGCCTTGCTGTGTGGGATATTGTTCTCAGGGTATCCTTCACACCCTGGATCCAGGTCTTTCTTGGTCTTCCTCTTGCTTTGTACCCTGACACTTTCCTGTAGTAGGCTTTACTGGCAAGCTGGTTAGGTGCCATACGTGTGAGATGTCCAGACCACCTGATTGCTTGCCTTCGGATGGAGTGGAGGACATGTGTTGTTTCCACCATTTCTCTAATCTTGTTGTTTCTGACGATGTCCCGTCTGGTTTTGTTGACGGCTCTCCTGAGACATCTCATCTCGCACATGGTGATCTTACGTTCCAGACTTTTGGACTGGGTCCATATCTGGTACTGGTGGGTCAAGGTGGGGATGAAGATAGAGTTAATGAGCTTGGTTTTGGTCTCAATGGGGAAGTTAGGATGTTTGGGGAGTGGGGCAAGCTGGTAGCTGACGTTGTTAGCCTTTTGTACTCTCGTCTCAATTTCTCGGTTGAGACGTTCGTCTTCCGAAAAGATGCTACCAAGATACTTGAACTCGCTGACCTGTTTCTGCGGATTTCCGTCGATGGTGATGTTAAGGTTGCCAGGTGTTCTGCTGACTTTCATCGTCTCTGTTTTGCTTTTACTGATCTTCATGTTGAGCTTTTCACATTGTGTATTCAGCCTGTCTTTGTGCTCTTGAAGTTGCTCTTCTTTTTCATGTGTATGGCTTTGATCGTCCGCAAACAGCATCCCATTCAGGTCTACCGGGTTGGGGTTTGCTTCTTTTGTAATTGTGTTCATGTATATTATAAACAGTAGCGGTAATAACACACCCCCTTGTCTCACTCCAGATGACACGTCGAACCAGTCAGTGATTCCGTTTTGGGTGCGGACTGTGCTCATACTGTTGGTATAGATGGCTCTGATGTTGTCCAACAGTTGTCCCCCTAATGCTGTACTTTTCAAGTGTTTGCCACAATTTGTTTCTATCTACTCTATCAAACTTTTCCCCCCTTGTCTATAAATTCTTGATTGATCGCATAATAAGGGTTGTAAAACTCGATGAAAAGAAACAATGTTGGCCCCAGACGGGATCACATCGATGTGATAACTGAACGATGTATTGTTTTCCGCAAACATAGTACTCGCGTCTTAGCTCTCCAACTTAACTTCTAAAATTACATCACACGCTGGGTAGGTACAGAGTTGAGCTGGGCGCGGAATCAAGTCCGGAAACGATTCCCACGATTAATGCTGCGGAAGAAAAGTTCCATTTCCTTTTTTGGTAAACCAACGGTTACCAGTTATTTTATTCATTAAAATCTTCTGTTTTTGGAATTTTTTTTAAAAGAAAAATAAAAGTTGATGCTTCGTAGTGTTCCGAAATCAAGGTTATTATAAATCATGAAGATGCTCGGAGCCAACCAGGTAACCACTGCAAGAAATCACATCATTAGAAAGTAAGCAATCGGGTTCGGAGTCGATTCCTACGATTCCTATCTTTCAATAATCGGGAACCTAGCCGCCCAGTGCTAGATCTAGTAGGTGGGGCGAACAAGTACAAGTTCGCTTCAAGGTGGGATCACTTCGAGCGTTGATCTTGAGACTCACGATAGGATACTAAGTGAAAATGGCATGTCTCGTGCCACTGTGATTGGTCATCAAGGTTGAACCCTCTTTGCTCTCCAAATGTCATAAACCCACCTGGGGGCACACCAGTTCTACACTTGAATACACAGTTAATAGAATTCGGTGGCTAAGCAGTATCCCGACACCACGTCGCCTGGTACAACAACCAACAACAACAACAACAAAAAACCCACCAAAACAACCCAGTTGGAGTAGAGTCAGAAAAACAAAAGCATCCAACAAGGAGAAAAAGGTAGTGTCTACGTTCTCTAACGTTAGAGAATGTATACAAGTAAGCTGTCTAACGCTCTCTAATGTTCAGTGCTCCAAGCGTGGCATCGAATCCTGGTCCCGGAAGGTTTTTTTTTTTCTTCTCCTCCTCCCGACTGACCAACAATTTGCCCGCGGACCCCCAACCAGGGCGAATAATAATTGGCAGGGGTCTATAGGGGCCTCGGGAGCCCCCCGGGAGCTGAATAAAATTTACAATGGAAGAGCTAAAATTTGGCTTCTCTGAGCCTAAAATAATCTTTAAAAAAATGAGACTGACAGACCAAGTAAAGCCGCTATTGAACTTTAACCAGGCCTAAATTGGTAAAAAGAAAAGTAGGCTACTTTGTAGGTAAAAGCTCCTCTTGGGGACAAAACCAGAATGTGCATGCTTCATCAGTACATAAAAAATACAAAGCAACAAATTATAATTATGGAAAAAAATTGTTGGTCAGTAGGGAGGAGGAGAAGAAAAGAAGAAAAAAAACAAACGAAAAAAAACAAACTTTGCGGGACCGGGATTAGTTCCCGCGCTCATAAAATAATTGAAGAACTTCAAACGCAGCGTCACGCTTTCCATTCGGCCATAGAACTTTCAACAGCGAGGAGATTAAGCTTCATATATATACAGCACTGTTTCAGGAAAGGCAACGCGATATAATATATAGGTCAAGATGTAGATCTAGATCTAGTTTTTTTTTTTTTACAACCAAGAAAGTGAGTAAAGAGGCGGCGGGCATCGGACCAGCAGGATGAGGGTCTGGAGGAAACTAAAAAATGGCGGAAAATTGGAAGCACTGAACATTAGGCCTAGAGAATGTAGTCAGCTTATTCGTTCTCTAACGGTACCGATAGTAGACACTTCCGGGGAAAAAGTCAAAGAAGAATGGGGGCTCTTTGGAAATTGCCTTCCCGTTTGTTTACATGAGAAACAGAAGTGATGGCTAAGGACAAAAATGGCCATGCAGGCTAAGTGAACCCTGCCACATTAGCCAGTAATATTTTTCTGCCTTTTTTGTATTAAACATTTATTTTGGCCAGATTGAACTTTGGTGGACCCACCGTGTTTACTTGTGTATTAATTAATGCGCACTAGCCATAACAGTGAGGGTTGGGGGGGGGGGGCTGCTGAAACCCCCACAATCAGGGGGGCAACCCCCCCCCCCCGCCCAAAAAAAGCAAAAAAAACCCCCACAATCTTCACGTTTACATGGCAAATTATCTTTTTTAAAAATGGCAATTTCCAAAGAGCGCAGAAGAATGTCCGCGGTTTTTTTTCCCTTTCTAAGAGCACGCGCAGATTTATAAATAAACATTTTATTTTTAGCTTTCTGGTCGCCAGGAAAGGAAAGTCGCGAAAAGGAAAATCCAGGATTCACTTCCGGTTGCACTGATCCCTCAAAAGAAACTAACTGTCGAAACTGGTCAGATCATAATGATTGTGGTACTGTGCTCAGTCCAAACCTGGTAGATCTATCTTTTAAGTGAATAAAAAACAACAACAACAACACAGCATTCAAAACAATCTTAATTTTGTAATTATTTTGTTTCTGAAGTTTCTATCAATGTGTGAAGATTGTGTGCACTGGTCAACCAGCATAATTTTCCGACCAGACTCGGATTCCGTCATGCAATCTATAGACTGCACACTTCAATTTCGCTCTTGAAAATATATAGATTCTATATTCTAGATCTAGCATTAGCAAAGCTTTCATAAGAGTAAACAGACAAGTGTATGGTTGTATTAGAGTTATTATTTGTTTTCTTTTTTTCGACAGTCGATTGCTTGAGTAGCTCTTTTCTTATTAATTGTTATGATGCTTGGTGTGTGCTAGTATCGGTATTTAGTTTCTAGTTTCCCGTAGAACAAGAAAGAGAAAAAGAACTCCAAAGCCAACCACAACATTGACGGATGTTGAATGTTCCTCCTGATGCTACTTGTTGTGGTCGGAAACCGGGCTCTGTTCTGTTGATATGGAATTACGAGACTGAGGTAGGTACAGATAGACATTTATTTCTATTTGATCTGATTAACTGTCATTCCATTCAAAAATGGTACGTGATTCAAAGTATAGTCACAGCAGTGGAAGAACTGAAAAAAAAATTTGGGAACCGAGATCGAGCTGTGCTTGCCGTGGCCGTGATGACTCACACTCTTGTCTCTTGTCTCGAGAGTCAAATTTACAGCTTACCTGTGCCTTTGCAGGCATTCCTTTGACCTTCTGATACTACTTTTGGCTTAAAGAGATCTTATTGATTGTTAGATAAACGTTCTGACTGATCTTTAAATTTAGATCTCGTTGTTGTTGGAACTTGTTACACTTGTAAAATAAAATGATTAATTTCAGTCGTCATGGCAGTTAGTTTTAGTGAGTCATGTCATGTCCAGGCTCTGTGTTACTCTAATTTATGTTCTGATCCATTGCTGTGGTCCATTACCATTGCCATTATTATATATAGATCTAGATCTACTCTCCGTTTCAGGCTTGTTACATGATACTGTCAATTCAGTGGGCCTAATTCACTGAAATTGAACTAGAATCTAGAAGTCTACATTTAGGAGGTTACTGGGCACTGCTGTCCTTAGTTTTTGGTTCCTTAGAATAAGAAGTTAAGACTGTGTCATGTAACCAGTGTGTAGGCCTAGATCTAGACCATTTTTTGGGAGGTGTGAATGAATAGCTCTGGTAAAAGAAGACTTTCCTGTCCAAGTCCAATGCATGGCAAAATGCCAATCAATCAGCTTGAATTACAGTGCAGTTGAATCCAAGTAATTTGGCCTCTGATTCTGAAGACACACGTTGACACCTTTTTGTAGTGTAACAAGATATATATATATATGTGAGGCACAGTGGTAAAATCAGGTGCTCGGCAAAATAATGGTGAAATAAAAGGCCACCTCTATTCTCACCCGGAGTGAGAATAGTGCAGGCGAGTCTTGAGGCTATTCTCACCCGGTGCGC
Organism: Aplysia californica; assembly: GCF_000002075.1. NCBI lineage: Eukaryota > Metazoa > Mollusca > Gastropoda > Aplysiida > Aplysiidae > Aplysia > Aplysia californica. The sequence continues at coordinate 163,616 of NW_004798394.1, forward strand.
GTTCACCAAATTTTGCGTTCACCCTAAACCACAGAATTCTACACTGTGATAACAGAAAAATTGTAGAATTCTGAGCCGTGAACAAACGTTCCATTACAACTGTAGCCTACTAAAAGCCTACAATTTTGTCTGTGGGCAGTGGAGAGAGAGAGAGAAAGAGAGAGAGGAGTAGCGCGATAATTTCCGGGCAAAACAAAATGGCGACCCGCGTAGTTCGGCTCGATTCGAAAAGTTAAATAGCCGTAGCATCTTTGTAGACAACCAAATTAATTTACTTTTGTGTTTTAACATCATTTTTTAACTTTGTTTTGGTCAATTTGATCTTCCACACCGATAGACAGTATTCAGAAAGAGACAGAGAGAGAGAGAAGAGGGGAAGAGTTGATCTTGCGAGAACTTCCGGGCGGGTGAGAATAGCCACTTTGAAATAAAAAGACTGACTTTTCCGCTGGTTTGGCAATTTGTATTGAAATTTTGTTTTTTGACACCGTGCCTTGTATATATCCATGACTCATTATGTCAGTGTGAAAATTATTTTGAAAAACATTGATTAAAGGCACAAAAATGTAAATTGTCAGTTTCCACCGACTCAGAGCCCTTGTATATATATCAAACTTTGGCGGCCATTTTCTAGTCTAATTTTTAACCTAGAGCTGATGAATACAGGCGACCCCCACCTCTTTCAATCACGTAATATCTTGACATCATGTACTCAAGATAAGTGAATTCTAAAGGCAAATGAACAAGCTTTAAGGGGATGCCAACAACCCTACAGGCCCAAAGATTGACAAGTGCCTGATTCCACCGTGCCATGACACATGATTTTGTTAACTTCACCATCTTCATACTACTGCTGGTATACATAAATCTTTTATGAAAATTATTGGCCTCCTAAAATTAAAAAATCTATTTGTCTCAATTTTGTTGTTGTTGACAGAATAGAAATTTGAGTGCTGTGTATAAATAAGCCTACTAAGTCTATTAATTTAATAATTTTTACACTTTACACATGATCTTGAAAAAAGTTTGCTTCTCGGACTTCTTGTCTTAAACTCTTGCTTGCTAAATTTCTTCTCTCGAGCTATTTTCCATAAAAGTATAGTTACAGTGATAGGCACTGGGCCACTTAAGGGACGATACTATATTGCTGACTGATCCAGAAAAACTAATTTGCTTACTTGCTGGAAATTGTTTCTTTTTAAAGTTAAATGGAGATATTAGAGTCTTGTAGTGACTGAAGTTATCATCCAATACAAATTCTACAGAATCAGAGAGACATCCTGTAGCCCAAAAATCTTTGATTTTGAGAAAACTGTCGAGACCAAATGATATAATTTAAGTAAGAATTATATTTAATTTTTAACACGTTGAGAAAATGAATTGCCAGTCTCCTTAAATTCGTTATGATTTGATCGATGATCAATGAGGGCAGCCATGTTTCTTTTGGAGGGTGGGGTGTATAAAAATTATTATGGCACAATTTGATGGAATCCTCGGATCCTCCACACTCAAAATCATAGCCAACAGCCAGTAATCAGGCTATTGTACGTGTCATATTACACTAGGCTAATGATTAATGGTCAGATCTTTTGTTTGCATGCAGTGCGAAGGCCTTTAAAATGGACCTAGGTCAGATTTGATGGAACAAAGAAAAATGTTTTTTTTTAATGCAGTATGCTTTGGTCAAGAAACTGCAGAGAAATTCACAGAAAGAAGGAGATTTTAAATCTGATTGCTGAAAAAGCCTATGGGGGAAATTCTCATTCATTAATGTAACTTAAGTAGGTGGACGAGACAAAAATGCAGTTCTAAGGACACTTTATTCGACACATTTTTAGATCTTTAACATGTTTACACTGTCGAATAATTGTTCTTATAAAGCAAAAAGAAAGTTCAAGGAACTTACATTTTGAAAACTTGAGCAAATGATTGACGAGGATAGACCAAATTAATAGAGGGATTTTTAAAGAGCATCTGAGCAGAGAAATGAGGTGTGAACCATGACTATGTGTATGTTTCAGATGGGGCGCTTTAAGAGGAAGTTGTTACCTTTGTCTTGTGTATATATATTATATTCTGGTGGTTTTTGAAATTTGAAAATATTTATTTTCAAACCATGTTTTTATTGGAATTTATAACTAAATTGGTCTAAATTGTGTTTAATGTTGATCCGAAATTATTTTTGATTAGGCTAGATGAGTCTCCAACATTTACCTTTATTCACACACATTGTCTTTTTGTACTCTCTGTTACTGTCCATAATCCCCTAGTTATCCCCTGAGAAATATGTTAGGAATGATCCAGATGTGTAATTTTCTTAGTTTTATTGAAACGAGAAACTTGTATCTCTTTTTTTCCTTTTCATGACAGTGGTTTACATGGCCTTTCATAGTGGGCCAATTCAAGACTACCACTTTAAATGATTTGATCTAAATAAAAGATTACTTGACACTTCACAAATTGTCCATTTTCTCTTGCCGGAACCCCCATTTCTCAGCTTTATTGGTATCAATATGTACTACGGTACGTTTGACTTTTCATTCTTGGCTCAATTCTCTCTGTCAGAAGTCTAGCGTCTAAAACTCTTAGTATGGCATGTCAGTTCAGTTGCTCATGGTATCGCTCGATTGCTTTTAGTTGTAAAAAAAATTAACCAAACTTCTGCAAATCCATCTCAATTGAACTATGTTTATTGTTCAGAGTTTTTCTTATGCGAATACTAGGTTTAATAGGAGTGCATAGGGAAGTTGGTGATGCTGAAAACTTGGATAACAAAATTGGCTGTCGTGTACCAAGACTTAAATGGGCGTTAAGTTTTATAAAACCCATACCATACTCACAACTAATATGTAGTCCTACATGCCCCAATCTTTTAGTGACACATTTTCATATAATTTCGGAATTGGACAAAATACTTAAGAGATATAGGAGCAGATGGCCTATGGATGTGGTATGAGACCCAAAGGAGTGGATGGGGGGGGGGGGGTGCTAAAATACAGAAGAGTGGTTCTTACTGTTAATCAGAAAGATACCTCTAACTCATGAGTAACCTATGTTAATGAAGGGCGGGGTCGGAATCTAATGGCACAGCTGACGCAGAGACTGCGAATGCACCTGTCTGGTTTGTTGAATACTGTTATGAAAAGGTAGTAAACCTACAATACTTCTTTATATAAATGCTCGGTTGACAGAGAGAGAGAGAGAGAGAGAGAGAGAGAGAGAGAGAGAGAGAGAGAGAGAGAGAGAGAGAGGCGCCACTGATAGATCATACTTCTTTCCATTCCCCCCGTTTTCTGCTTTTTCCCAGCAATTTAAGTATCGTTATAGGTTCGGTGTGCTTTTTTTTTACTCAAA
>NW_004798394.1:167995-170254 GCF_000002075.1 Aplysia californica
TCTCTCTCTCTCTCTCTCTCTCACACACACACACACACACACACACACACACACACACACACACACACACAAAACACAACACAACACACACTGTCGGCAGTGTCTCTCTCTGTTTTTACCCTTCTTCCTTTTCCCGTCGCCCCGCGTCGCTTGGACGCGAAATGCCGACAGTTCTCTCTCTCTCAGAGCCAAAAGATGTCACCAACCACAATAATGTGATGCAGATGGCTCAATTTGATTATGAGCCCCCTGAGTTCAGTGACCCCCGGCGACAACCGACTGGCACCCATGCGCTAAATCTCGACTCGGGCGCACTGCAATACACGCCAATGCCAACCTTTGTAACCCTTGCTCTGGAAGGTAGCTTCTGCTCAACGGCCACTGACAGTCTTGCTCTGGAAGGTAGCTTCTGCTCAACGGCCACTGACAGTGACATGCTTTTGTCACGCTATTTGCTTGTACATTTGATACACATATTATTGTAAAAGAGATATTTTCTGCTTGAGGATCATCAATAAATGTTCTTTCCCCTGGTTTTTATGCTATTCTTTGCCAGTGTCTGTGGTGCATCTGTTAGGCCCTAGACGGTTAGTATAAGAACGTATAGGTTAGGCCTTTTGCCGCAGCAGCCAGAAGACGTGGGTTCGATTTGTTCATATATATCGTTTCCGTGTCTGTGTTCTAGGACGTTGTTGCCTTCTCAATCCCGGGTTTGTGGGTGGTTGGCGGGCGCTCTGATGTGTTTTACTCTTGATCTCCTTTCAAACTTTTGTCGCCCTTATCTAATGACACCTCTAATCTGCGGCATTTAGATATATATGACGTATTTGTGTTGCCAGTGCCGTGAAGCTATTGCTGAAAAGCTAAAACCAGGGTTTGTCCAGGAAAGCAGGATCGAAGCAGCCCACTTCGTAAATGACCTGTATTATGTTGATGGTGGCTTAAAACTTTTTGTCTTCTGTGAAGGCCGCTCACCATCTTACCGCGCTGCATGCTGCAACCCCGACCACCCGTCTCTTTAGGGGATACACCGCTGTCGAAAACGATGACTCTCATCATTTTGTCCTGTCAGCTTTCTACCACATTCGCCTAAATCAATTTCTGGAGACGTTCAGATGAAGCCGTTATTCTGGGAATAAAGGTATCAAGGGACATCTTACAAATTAGTTTCGTTCTACATGTTTGTTCTGTCTAGATTTTAACGGAAAAATGTAACGATTGCCCAAGTCATGATTTAAGCACTCTCTGGTTTTTTAAAAAGGCGAGAAAAAATCTCATGGGCTCAGGTGACGTCGAAAGTGACTCTAGTTCCTAACCATTCTCAGTTTCAGTTGTTATGTATAAATGTACCCCCGTTTTGTCTTGCCCTAGACCGAGAAGACCAAACACAAGGACGTGTGTTCTGAAAATAGATTTTTAAATAATGGGCCGATGCGATGGTCCGGCCCCGCCTGGTCTGTTCCCTCGGCCAAAGACAGTAACCTTCCTTTGAATACTCGATATATAAATATGTAATTGCTTTGAACTAGTTGGATACGAGTAAGGTCTCCGAATGTTTACAGTTTAAAAACTGGAATGACAAAAGTATTGTATAGTTAATAAAGGAAACCCAAAAGAACTCTGCGTTATACAAACAACGATGCCGCATTGAAGCAAAGCATTAGGATGCGTGCATAGTGTGGCCTTCTCGTCCTAGATGCTCAGAGACTCAGATAGTACAGTATAGGAACCTACAAGTCCAGCCCAAGACGGTCAGAGTTAGTATAAGAACGTATAGGTCCAGCCTCATGGTAAGTCGCTTTAATTATATAGCAATATCCGGATAATATATTAGTGCACTGCTTCGGCGATTTAATGTGTTACGAACCGCTTCGGCAAATGGGTAAGAACCATTTCAACAAATGGGTGCACCCACTTCGGCAAACGGGTCATGAAAGAGAGTTTAAGAGTCTGAATTCGGATAATGTTTCACTGAGAATTATCCGGTTATCCGGATTTTGCCCACCACTACCTCATGGGCCTTTCCGCAGATAGGAACTACCGCTTGGATAGCTGTAGTTTGTTTTTTAAAAATGGCGTAAGGTGACTACTTATTATCTTTTGTCGAAATTGTTAGTGGAACATCTATAACATTATCCCGGTGGTCTGTTATTGCCTTTTTAAGGAAAGTTAGTGGGCGATATCGCCCGGGTTGGCAAGTACTGGTTTAGAGCCAGGGAGGAGTTTATACACTTCCTGTACATGTTTGCGAATACCCCC
>NW_004798394.1:172104-175064 GCF_000002075.1 Aplysia californica
CACAGACACACACTTTTCCCACATTGCACCTTTTCCTTCTCCCAGTGCCGGACGACGTCGTGTAGTGTGAGGTTTAGCGCTCGAACGCCAGGTAGTTCTACTCTTGGAGTGAGGGAGACATCACTTACAGTGTTCAGTAGTTGTGGTTTTACGAGTTCCTTAACAGCCGAGAAAGTTTTTGGGAAAAAAAACAAACAACCAAACTGACACAGAGTCAGCAATGTCAGCGATCCAGTTAGTGTTGATGATTTTATAAAAAAGTTAGTGATGTTAACTCGTTTTTGTTTTTTTATTTTCATCATTTGATGAGGCCTCTTGTATTTTAATGCGATGTTGTCTTTTTGTGCCCTGTTTTCGGGAAAGTCTGTTTCGTCCACGTACATGTCATGGGTTTTGTTCCGCTGGAATTAATAGTTTCATTTTGCGTTGTTCTAAGATACCAAACTTTCCTATATACGCATGGATTAACACGGCTATTCATGAAATACCATTCTCGCGTTGTTTCACCATTCTAGGTTACGAATGCCTTTACGTACACGTAGGAACTTCACTTTAAAAAAAAAAAATTGATGTTGTTACACTTACATGCGCTCTAAATCCCGAACTCGTGTTTAAATATTTGCTAACGATACTTATTTTTTTCCTCTTTTCTTGTTCTGGCTGTATGCCATGAAAATCTTTGCAAAAGGTACTGATTTGTTTTTTCTGAGACCGTCCGTATGGCACGACTACTTTCATGGATATATCCAGCACCCATGCCTATGATGAGACGATTACTCTCTTTGACTTGCACGCGGAAGGCGTGTGTCTGAGTCTTGGAAAATTAATTTTATTTTGCGTCTCCGACTATCAGTATCAGTGGTCGGGATACCGTGCCCCCGTGTGGCGCGGGCTGGTCCTGACAGGTTAAAGGGGGAGCCATACATAATCATTAGGGGTGGGGTGGGGGTGGGGGGGAATCTTGCGCTCTGCGCTGAAGGAGAGTTACTGTGTGATACAGATGTTGTCAGAAACGGTGTCCATCTTTGTGAGGTCTGTCCACCTGATACACAAATAGTATCTTCGCTAATACTAATATATCAGTCTGAAGTAAGAAGCATTTAACTCTTGGTATCGAAAGCGACATGTTATTTGCAAATAGATTAGGCTAAGTTTTTACAAATGTATACTAAACATGCATCTGTTTTATGCTTAACCTGTGAAAAGTGCAAGGATCGGTAAAATTTGTCGCGAAACCATCACATTTTCGGCTGTGAGACACCAGCATCCAGTGTGAATTTCTCAACATAGGCATTGCATTATACAATACATGCATGTTGATCTGCCGTATATATGTGTAATTATCCAACTTATGAGGTAAGTGGTAAAATTATTAATGTTATGTGTTTAATGTATTCTTTTTTTCCTATATTTTTCAGATAGGCTGATGAAAGGGAATACTTTCCCGTTGGGTCAGATGAAATGGCAGAGAAGAAAGAAGGAGGTGGTGGTTTAGCCTCTAAGTTTAAAAGAAAAGCCAGCAAAAAGGCGGCCCCGCTCAGCAGCGCCAGCATGTCCACGGCGTCTCGGCCCGACCCTAAACTGTCCCCGACTCCAGAGGCTCGGTCGGCGACTCTTCCGTCCGGCACAGACCCCGGGGCGATGGCCTTACACCAGTCGCCGAGCGAGGGCTTGTTCTCTAGGCTACGCCGCAGATTTCGCATGGGGAGTAAAGGCAAGTACGACTTAAAAACGTATGAGGCTAGCTCCCCCACCAAACCGCGGAAACTAAGGCGTAAGAGTGACGAACCGTTTGTGACCGAGGAGGAGAAGGAGGAGGAGATTCTCAGAGGGCGGAGTAAGCATGTTAATAAGGCGCAGTCTGTGAAGACGCCGAGGAGGGTGCGGTCGGAGAAGGAAGAAGTGATCCTCATTCGGAAGGATAAACGAGTCAGTGTAATCTGCAAGCCGGAGAACGGTGTGCCAGAGGTCATCTTCTCCAACGTGGACAATTCGGATGAAGATTCCTCGGAAGTTCTGACCGGAGGTGAGGAGGATCCGTATGCTACGATCAGCTCGATCAAAGAAGAAAATCGCCGGCGTGTTGCTAGCATGAAGGCTGTGTCTAATGGGAAAGTCGAAGACCAGATTCGTGATGGGTGCTCACCACGACCTGGCTCTGTTGACCGCAGTAAAATGTCTCTAGGTCAATTCCCGACAAGCTCCAACTCAGATAAAAACAAGAAAGCCACAATTAAGGAGGATTATCCCTATGCTAAGATAAATTCTTCCAAGAAAAAGAAGGCGGTATCACCACAAGAACAAGAAGTAAATATGCGCCCCCATGTATACGCGGAGGAGTTTAATTCCCACGTCAGAGCTCGCATGAAAAGCCGGTTGGAACCAGATTATGAGACTCTGGATGACGTGAACCAGAGAAAAAGTGAGATTGAGCAGAGAAACTCATCAGGGCCTGTTGGTGCACAGGGGGGGATTAGCAACGGAAGGGACACGTACGTCGAGGACCAGGATGAGCAGGTGTGTGCTGTGATAGACCCGGACTACGAGTCTCTGGAGGAAGTGAAACACAAAGTGGAGGAGACGGTGGCCTCTCTTCAAGGCAACAACATATTTGTGCACCCCGTGGCCACCCCGCAGTCGGGTCACGCCCACAGCACTGACGGACAGAAGGCTAGACTGTCCAACCACCAACCTCCTCCTATCCCCTCGGATGCCAGTGACAACGACCTTGACCCAGCGTTTGCCGACCCCTATGCTGTCATCGGTGAGGTGGTCAGCGCTGCCAAATCCATGGTGGCGGTGTCGGGCAACCTGCCTTCCTCTTCCCTGGACGGCCACGAGAGGAGGTCTTCCACCAGAGGAACGTCTCCACGGGTCAGTGTTTTCTGTGTTGCCTAATTGTCGTTAGAAGTGCATTCTTCCACCTCCCCCTCTTTAATTCGATTGTTTTCTTTTTTTTG
>NW_004798394.1:176229-178832 GCF_000002075.1 Aplysia californica
TGTGTGTTTGTGTGTGTGTGTGTGTGTGTGTGTGTTTGTGTGTGTTTGTGTGTGTGTTTTTTTTGGAGGGGGGGGGTCGCTATCTGATTGACTAATATTAACTTTTGATACCTTTCTGTGCTAGTCTTCTTCTTATACTGTCGATTTATTGTTACTCTATATATGTCTTTTCTTTTTGCAAGCAGCAGTGGGTGGTTGGCGGATGCTTTGGTGTGGTTTGCTTCTTACCCGTTTTAAAACGTTTATCGTCCTTGGTAAAATATTAAATCTCTCCTCCTTCCGCTCTTTGTATATTACTCTCTAGCACTCTAGTAACTCCTCGGCTTTAATGTAATGTATTTGTGATTGCAAGAGATGTAAAACTCGTACTAAAACTACAAGCAACCAAATGGCCATGGGTGTGTTCTTGTACTTCTTTTTGTAACTCGAACAAACAGATCAATGTTGAATTGGAAGACCTCACGCATTGCGCGGTAGGAGCTTGAGACCACCGACTGCCTTGTTGAGATTGTAGACTGTTGGGGGCATTGTCTTCTCCACCTACTTGGGCCCCGGATATAGACAGTTGTCTTTGTAATTTGTCCTCTCTGGAGCACAGAGGCCAGACAGAAGCAAACCACAGAAACATATTTACCACCAGCTCTTAGTCTTATCGTCCGGGTTCTCCGTTTTGTTTTTAGTTGGGTTTTTTTTTCTGTTCATCTTGTGTCTTTTGCAGGACAGTTTCTCATTTTTTATTTCAGCAACAGATCCTCTTTGTCCTTTCTTCCAAGCTGGTGGGCGAATTGTTTAAAGCCTCTCTGTTGTTTTTGCCTCGAGAGACTTCTTTTTGTGTTACTGTTGTGTCCAATTGCCTTTAGAAAATTGAGAACTCTCACACCACCACATCTCTTTCGTTTTTCCGCTCTGTCCCTTCCCCCTCTCTTATCGTCTTTCTAGTAGCCTCTGTCTGTCTGTCTGTCTGTCTGTCTGTCTGTCTGTCTGTCTGTCTGTCTGTCTGTCTGTCTGTCTGTCTGTCTGTCTGTCTGTCTGTCTGTCTGTCTGTCTGTCTGTCTGTCTGTCTGTCTGTCTGTCTGTCTGTCTGTCTGTCTGTCCCTTTTCATAGGCCCTTGTCTGTCATTTGCGCCTTCCTCCCGCTTTTCTAAAATCCCAAGTTTCAATTACTCACTTACACTTTCGACCACTCGTTCTGGCGTCCTGTGGCCCCTTTTCCTTCTTCTCCCTCTCCCCCCCTCTCTCTCTCCTCCCCCTTCTCTCTCTCTCTCTCTCTCTCTCTCTCTCTCTCTCTCTCTCTCTCTCTCTGTGTGTGTGTGTCTCTGTCTCTTTCTCCTCTCTCTATCTCTCTCTCGCTCTTAACCACTCCCCCCCCCAGCCACCCTCTTTGACCCCCCCCCCCCTTCCACCCGTTTCCCCATCTCTCCCTGTATTTAACTTTATCCATTTGCAACATGCTGGCAGGCCAAGACTAAGGTGATCTGTTTTCTTAATGAAGATTTGAACAAGGAATGCACGGATTCGCTTTTGGCCAGTTTGAACTACGACAGTTTAGAAATAGGTTACCCCCCCCTCCCCCACACACTTCGTTTCCTGACTCTTACTTACTTTAAGCAATCTACTATACAAGAAAACTAGGATTGAATTAGTTACAGGGCAGAGGTGGAGCTGGGATTCAGTTGGGTGGGGCTTGGAATTTTCCTATATTTTGTCTGTCTTGTTTGTGGTTGGTGGTGCTTCTGTAGATTCAGTTGGGCGGGGCTTGGAATTTTCCTATATTTTGTCTGTCTTGTTTGTGGTTGGTGGTGCTTCTGTAGATTCAGTTGGGCGGGGCTTGGAATTTTCCTATATTTTGTCTGTCTTGTTTGTGGTTGGTGGTGCTTCTGTAGATTCAGTTGGGCGGGGCTTGGAATTTTCCTATATTTTGTCTGTCTTGTTTGTGGTTGGTGGTGCTTCTGTAGCAAGGAAGATTCAACTCTGGGATTTCAGGGCTTGTTTGTTAGTTTTCCACCTTTTTTCCCCTCATCCTGACTGCACCCTCGGTGGCCAGGCTAGCACGAAAGAGCTATTTCGCCAAAGAAAATCTATTAAGAAAGGAAACATATTGTCACCCCCATCCCCTCTCTAGATTGGCGTATGGCACCCCACAGGCAGGGGAGTTAATGAGGCAGCAAAGTACTGTTTATTCCCCCCCTCCCCTCCCCTCCCCTCCCCACTCCCCTCGGATTCACCGCATAGCAGTACCGATACTCAGACCATATATTCATCCACATGATATATACATGTATACTTCAGTAGGTTTTAGTGAATCTGCGATAAATCCACGCAACATTATCAGCCCTGAGCCAATAGCGAGCTGGTTTGAAGAAGACGAGCTCAGATACGCTGAGTCCAGAGATCAGCAATAAATCGTCACCCGTCTTTGACAACAAAGGAATCTTTACCGCTTCGATCCTGCCCTACAAGGGGCCTACATGGTGTGGGAGCGACTTTTGGTTCCAGCAGAAGGGTGGGAACACTTTGGTCGAGGAAAACTAAGGGTGCCGCACTTCCGGAACAAGACGAACACTTCTCGCCAAGATAGATTTCATAACCGAATTACAATCTTC
>NW_004798394.1:179275-183934 GCF_000002075.1 Aplysia californica
CGTGTGTGTGTGTGTGTGTTTGTGTGTGTGTGCGCGTGCGCGTACGTGCGTGCGTGCGTGCACTTTTTTTAAAGGTGATGCGGTGGGGTGGGGTAATATATGTACCGTGGTTATGATCAAGAGGTTACGTTGTTCGTCTCTCATTCCAAACCTGACAGCGACGGAGGAGTTTTTTTTTTCTAAAAATTTTCCCGTTTCACTTCTTGTCCTGCTATGCTCTCCAACCATTTCCCTCCCGTTTTTCCTCTTATCTGGGTTCCCGACTCTTTCTGCAGCCTTTCTATTGCTACTCCTTGGATCCCTCTTACTGTTGTCTTTCACAACACCCCTGATCTTTTGTTAGGTAAGGTCGAACACCTAATCTTCTCGGATAAAAGGAAAAAACACGTCAGAGGTCCCGTGTGCAAGTCCCGCACGTTAAAGATCTCTTGGTGGTTCTAAAATCGATGAAAGTAGGCTTTGGCCGCTACCCGGACAAAATTCGAAATTTCCTACCAAACGGAAAATGTTTTATGTGTCTCGTCGTGCGCTCATGTCACCTCAGGCAGTGTGTGAGCGCCGTGAAACATTTACCAAAACAAACTAAAAACTCCAGAGCTTGTCTCGTTCCGTGTAGTGGTACATATTTTGTTATTGTTTTCTTTTAGCGCCCGTGGAGCTCGAATAGCTGTATTTACCCCTTCCCCCCACCCCCTATCTCTCTTGCCAATTCTCTTCTTCTCGCTTGTTTGTGTTTCACTTTGATTTTGACCTTTACCTCATGTAAGAGTAGGCTGTATCTTAAAATCCAGTTGACTTACCCCCCCCCCCACTTTCCATCCTCATACCAAAACAAATTAGAAGGCGAGCTCAATGTTAAAGAAATGAGAACTGTTACACCCACCATATTCATGTAAATGCTGTTTTGCTGTGCTGTGCTGTGTTTATTTTTCGTACCAGTAGGGGGAATCAACTTTATTTGAAATACAACCATGAAAGTTTATTATTATACTCTACTGGGAAAACGATGTTTGTTATAGCTACGAAGATGCTACATGTTCTGAAACCAATTGACAGTCTTTCTATGATGAATCTTTCAGAGTTTAAGTCAGGCCTCGTTCGTCACACCAGACCAGGACCGGTCTTCTCTCACCTCTCCTATGTCCAGCAGCTCCATGGCACCCCTGGCCCCATCAATAGACTCGTCCTTACCACTGGAACTTGCTGCTGAGGGCACGCCCACTTCTCCAGAAGAAGAGGAAGAAGAGTGTTTGTATGACAACCCCAACATTATTCTCCGTAAGCATGGCGTTCGTCCGGGCTCAGAGTTCTACAGCACTTATTCCTCGTCCCGCAGAGCTCAGACCGTTTCTGAACCTCCGTTACTGAAGACTCCTGCAGAGGAAGAACTGGTGGAGAAACTCAGCCTGGCCCTAGCTCCCCCTTTGCCGTTGAGAAACTACCAGAAGGAAGAGGCACATCCGTGCAGAAGTGGTTGCTCTAGTGCAAGGCATTCATGGGCGTCTCAGTCTTCTGCCCGTAATCTTGACCCTTCAGATCCCAACCATGGCAAAGCGTCAGATAATAATAGTTTGCGGAGGGACGGCAGGAGAAATTTGTCCCCAGCTTTTGTGCGTGATTACCCCAAATCTGCAGAGAACACGTTAATGAAAGCAGGGAGGAAAAAGGTGAGCAGCAGTAAAAGTCACGAGGAGTTGTCGAGTGCTGGGGGGGATTCAACTCAGGAAGTGAGTAAAGGAACAGTGAATAACAATGTGAATAATAGACTGAGTCCTTCGGTGGTCACCTCTGCTCTGATTCGGAGTTTTCACGGTTGTGAACTGGCTCATACTGTAGCTGGTACTGTGGAGGAAGAGCCCGGTGAAGGGACTCTCACTGAACGGACGGATACTGTTGAAGATTCAAAATGTCTGTCTGCTTGTGGGTCGGAGTCTGAGCATGATCAAGAAATTTGTGACATAATTACGCGCGAGAGTAGTGGTGCTGAAAGTGGTTCTTCAACGGACAATCGGCTCGGTACTGACAAAGGTGATATAGTTGCATTCTGTGAAGGGTTAGCTTACGAAATTCTCTCTCAGGCAGTGTGCACGAGCAGTCGCCAGTTCAAGGAAGATTGTAACAGTATGCAGGGCTCCAACTGTCGCTCGACAAAACAGTTAGATTTAGTATCTTTAAAACCTGAACACAATGCCACCTTTCACGACACTGACTGTGTTTCAGATTCTGTAGTGACAGAAAGTAATGATGTTGCGCTTTCACAATGTGGAGACACTGCTGTGGCTGCAGATATGTCCACATTGTCCCTGTCAGCTGGCAATGATAGTACCAAGTCTGAATTTATTAAAATAAAAAGTGACGAAATTTTGTCTGATAGCTCTGGAGTAGATGTAGTAGCTGTTGAAGTCGCTGCTGACTTTGACAGTGTTGACAAGTTTATAGAATCATGTCTTAGTAGTGACTCTGATGAAGAGCAAGGTGAGGCAATTGATGTTCAGCAACCTTCATCTTCTTCCAACGACGGAATGTCTGAATTGTACAAGGCTCAGGGAGCACGGCCAAAGCGCCCCACCAAGTTTTTTCCGCCACGCCCTTTACCGCCTGTGATCCAATGTGGGGTTCCAGGGCCTGTGATTTTTCATTCTGATAACGACACGGATAAGTGCACCTGGCATATGGATGATATAATCGAACATCAGAAGCACATATTAACTCTGCTGATGCAGATATTGGAGGACAAATCTAGGACAGAACTATGGTTTCTGACAGAGGTAGAGAAAGTGCATCTGTTGCGGTTCTGCACCGAGAAATTTTCTAGCTCTACCGCCGACTTTGAAACTATCTTTGGCGATGGGCTATTCTTCAGGGAATACGTTGATTCTGATTCTGAAGATGAGAATGATCAGGACGAGGGCGAAAATAACACACATCATGGGATGCAAATTAAGGAATATTTTTTGGATGACGTTTCAGTCAGGAAAATTCCCATTACCATTCTTTTTGCCAATCACCTACTTCTTGAACATGCCCTTAACAGGAATGTTTGCCAGCAACCACACATGCAGTTCGTAAGGTATCGTAGTTTCGTGGACAGTGGTGTCTTTACGTGGAGTCGATTTCACGACATTCCTGAGGAATCTCGTCGTGTCGTGGAGGCGAAAGTGCGAAGTTTTTTCCATTACTGTCGAAAGATGATGGGGTATGAGTGTGAAAATGAACAGGACAGAGAGCTCATGAGGTTGGAGCAAGAGATCATGGACGAGCAGCAGCAGAAGATTGAGAGACGTCTACGCAAAGTTCAGGACCTGCCGACTTTCCAGGACGTCATGGAGGAGATTTCCACATCCTTGTCTTCACATATTGAACCGGGCCGTGCTCTAATATCATCCCCTTCATCTAGGTCAGATGACAGACATAAAGTTCACATCTGTACCCCTGACCCGGCGACCCCTGGCGCGCCTGATGGCAAAGCGGCCCATTCGAGGAAATGTCCATACGGGTTCAAAGGGCGGCGTTCTGATAGAGCAGAGAACACGTGTAAACGTGTTCCACCCACAGCGCCACCAAGGACCGCAGACGCAGAGACAACGTACAGTGAATCAGAGCGTCACGACTCCGTTGCCGTCAGCTACCAGCAAAAACCGCACCTCTCAACACTGTTGGCCGGAGTGACATCCACGTCTCAGGCTGTGCAGGAGTTTCACCGCTTGTGTGAGCACGGCCTCACGACACCCGCCAGCTCCCCCTGCGTCAGTCAGTCTCTCTTTGTGGATGAGGGGACCGGGGCGGCTGTCACACCTCCTCCAACCGACTACGACTCCGACTCGGAAGATGAAATGATTACCCTGGATACGTATGCTCGCATTATGACCAGGCCCTTGCAACGGCGGCGGTCTGAGACGTCTACTCGGGACGACACAGTGTTCGCAATCTACAGCTACACGCCTTTCTCCGGAGAGCTGGCCTACGCCGTGCGACGACGTCCCCCTCGACGCAAAGTCAAAGCCGTTGTTGTCCGAGGCCCGCGGGAAGTGTGCCTGGGTGTGGGCAGTCACGTGACGTTGGCTGTCTGGACGCAGATGGACCAGCTGATGAAGAAGCTGGTGCCCCACATCTCCCCGAGGCTTGACTTTCGTTTTCTCCTTAAAATCTACGAGCAATTCAAGCAGATTGTTTTGGTTCCGCGAAAGAAGAACTACTCGGTGAAGGGGTGCTATCAGATTGAGAGAAGTTGTACTCGCTTCCTGGAGTTCGTCTTCCTCAAACTCATCCGCGACGAGCTCCGAGTGTTCTCCCACGTCATGCGAAAGTCCAAAATGGCCAAAGCTTTGGCGACAGAGGAGAAGGAGATCAGCCTGAGCCTGGTGAGTCTCCTGTCCGTGGTCCTGGAGAACCTGGGCAAGATGAAGCGGACCCTGCACAGGGAGCATGTCAATGGCTTCAAAGGGGTCAACGAGCCGGTCAACCCGCCAGACCCCTTCGCTGACCACCCGATCGTGTTCCGGCACCCGAGCTACCGTGACTGGCAGTCTGATCGAGAGACTTATCGGCCGCCCCTTGAGCCGTCTGAGATGGCCCATGCTTGCAGGTACTGTCTGTCTGTCTATCTATCTGTCTGTCTGTCTTTGTTTTTGCGTGCGCGCGCGCATGTGTGTGTGTGTG
>NW_004798394.1:184034-185775 GCF_000002075.1 Aplysia californica
GGGGGGGGAGAAAATCTGAGAAGTGTATAGAATCATAGCGCTGATAAGAGCTGTAAAGTAAGATGTTAGAACTCTGAACTTAGAGCCAGCCCAGGAGGGAATGACCTTAGGTGCTGGCTGTCTTTGTGAGTGAACCTGCGTGCTAACGATTAGATGTGAGGGTGTTGGGGAGATGAAGAGAGAGGGAGAGAGTGAGAGAGAGAGAGAGCGAGAGAGAGAGAGAAAGGGAGAGAGAGGGGGGAAGAGAGAGAGAGAGAGAGAGAGAGAGAGTGTGTGTGTGTGTGTGTGTGTGTGTGTGTGTGTGTGTGTGTGTGTGTGTGTGTGAAGGATTTAACGCCCGTCTGTTGTTATGGCACTGTTTCGTCTTTACTACCAGAATGACGTGTTTGTGTTCGTTGTCATAAGGGTCTCTCCGTGTTTGTCTGTCCGCCTGCCCCCCACCCCCCCCTTCTCTCTCTCTCTTTCATTTTTTCTCTAATCTTTCTCTTTCTGTCCTTTTCTCTTTCTCTTTCTTCTGACCGTTTGTTGCCTCTGTGCGGTTGGTCTGAGGTATTCTCTGGTAGGTCACACTTGTGGGTGGTTGGAGGGCTCTGCTGATAGGTCCTACTTCTTTACTTTCCCTGTGTGTTTTTTGTTTGTTTGTCCTACTTTTTCCTAGCACTAAATGACCACTATTGTGTCGATGTGCTTTTCTTTACTCCAACAAAATAGGTCACACTTCTTTTCATTCTTTGTTTTTTCTGACAGTCTTTCACTTCATACATTTGCCCTGTATTAAATGACTGCTGTTGTGTCGATTGTGTCGAATTGCTCCTCATTACCCAATCACATCGCAGTGTTTCTGTCTCCCCCTCCCCCTCCCTATTCTAAATCGAATTTGATTGGAGGTCGCCACTGATGAGTCTATTTTCTGTCTGTCCAGTGTTTGTGCATCTAGATCTACATCTGTTTTGCTTTTGCGAAGCACTAAATAGAGTTTGAAATGTCGATGTTCTTCTTTACTCTGACAAACAAGACCCTCCTTACTGTGTTTGTTTCTTATATAAAAAAGCCACCTCTATATGAGGGTTATTGTGTCGATATATGCGCGCTACAAACATTTTTGTATGTGGTTGGCGGGTGCTTTGGTGCGCTTTGCTCCTTCTTTCCTATAAAAAAATCAATCGTCTCTACCTCCCCTCCTTCTTTTTTGTGTTTGTTACTCTCTTGCAACACCTCTAATCTTCGACACTTATATGACCTTATTGTGTTGCAAGTGCCGTAAAACTCTTACTAAAACGAAACAAACATCTTTCTCTAAATGACCGTTATTGTGTTCATGTGCTTCTACAAACAACATCCTCCTCTAAATGGCCGTTATTGTGTCGCTGTGCTTCTCACAAACAAAATCCTCCTCTAAATGACCGTTATTGTGTTGATGTGGTTCTCCAACCGGCCGTTATACTGTCGATGATGTAGATGTCTACTTCGATGAACCAGTCATTGTGTACCGTAACCTTTCCTTCCCCGCAGTGATGACGCCTTCTTCCTGCCGTACGTGTCTAAGACGCTGTCCACATGGATGTCGCCGGAACACCTGGGCTCTGCCGACCCCAACGTGCTTCTGGGGGGCACGCAGGTCATGGCCGCACGCGTGTCTTCGGGGCCTGTCGAGGTGTTTGGGAACTTCCGAAAGGGTGAGTGGCTTTGTTTGTAGTTTGGTGCTTGTTGGGTGAGTGAGTAAGTGAGTGGGTGTGTGTGT
>NW_004798394.1:187592-188570 GCF_000002075.1 Aplysia californica
AAAAAACCCAACCCCAAACAAAACAAAAACTCATCCCAACGTCTCTTCCCTTGATGAATTACTGCAGTGTAATTGCGGAAGTTTGAGATGCACGATTATGTATCGGCAATTCACGTTAAGTTGGGTATAAACTTATCCGTTTGTGCCTGATTTGGAGGCCTTTCTATCGACTACGGAAATTTTGGTCTAAATTTCGATTCCCGTAGCACATGAATCTTTTTTTTTTTTCTCCATCGGCCGAGAGTTGTTTTTAAGGGAAAGTTGAAAGCGATTTTGGCAAGCTCGTGTCATATACACAATGTATGCGTTGGGTTTCTTAGTTAATTGGCAAAAGAGAAGACGAGGTGTTATTCGTTGAAGGCGTCAAACCATAGAGGTAGAAGTTTGTGCTTGCTGATTATGTGGACATTTCTCTAAAGTCTAAAGGGGCACCTTACTGTCTGATTTTCTGAATTGTTAGACATTTTATGTATGATTCCCTGAATTGGTGAACATTTAGCTGTCTGATTCCCTGAATGAGTGGGCACTTCCCTGTCTGATTTTTCTGTCCCCACCTGATCATGTGGACCCGACAAGTGGGTGGTTGGCGAGTGCCCTGGTGCAGTTTGTTACTTCCTTTCTGTGAAACATCTATCGTCCTTATCTCTCCTCCTTCTTTTAACACATCTAATCTTCGTCACTTACATGGTCTTGTTGTATTGCAAGTGCTGTAAATCTCGTACGAAAATTGAAAGAACATTTTGCTGTCTTATTTCCTGAATGAGTGGGCAGTTTCCTGTTAGACGGGGCACCCCGTATTAGATTTTCTGTCCCGACTCGATCATGCGGTCCCGACTGTTTGAACGAGTGTTTTTCCTACTTAAGCAGTCTTTACACCGATGCCGGGTCTTCTTCCTGCTGGTTTCCCCACTTGACTTGAGTTAACGAGGACGCAGAGTCGTGTGCTGTGCCGGTGCCTGGATCAAAGACTTGGAAGAT
>NW_004798395.1:0-1012 GCF_000002075.1 Aplysia californica
GAGTCGTGGTTTCCAGTCAGCGGTTTTTGGGGTCTCTTTCATGTGGGTGTGTATACGCCCCCGTCGGCACAAGTTAGATCATATTTAGGAGGCGGAATTCGACCCTGCCTGTCAGGGCCAATCCAAGATGAGACGGATACAATGTCACGTCGAAAAAGATATACCATAATACTCGATAAAAATGTTACCCCTCCTGTGTGCGACAGCAATGAGCCCAACCTTTGTTTAGTTTTTGTTTTAGTAGAGGTTTTACGGCGCTCACAACTGCATAAGGCTAAGGTCCTACGAGCGCCAAGGGGTGGATGTCAACAGAGAAGTCATTACAGGAAATCAGACTTACTCTGCTCGCCTCTCTAGCTTCAACAGCACAGAGTCTGTTTCGACTATCAAGGCACCCCGGAAATAGCGGTCACAAGTGTGAGACAAACATACAGAAGAAGTAGAGCAAAATGACGATAATAAGGATTAGGAAAGAAAAATCAGCAGTTCCCTGTTGCAGTTCAGGCATAGTTATGAGCATAGCATTGATGAATCAGCTCATTTACAATTACAACAATGTTTCTGTGCATAAGAACATGGTTAATGCCCCCCCCCCTCCTCCCCTCCCCCGGGAATGGCCTATAGACTTTTCAGTCAGTAGCACCGGCCCGGGAGTGAGAGCCTAACCGCTACATCTTAGATGCCGGTTTAGTGAGTTCAATCATGACCATATTTCACACCCCCAAAAAAAAAACCCCAGCAAGTATTGAATCGACGACGTAGAGAAATAGAAGGATCAGAGGACACTTGGGAGCCAGTTAACCGTCTTCAAGTTACAAGGCAAATTTGAGAGTGGGAGATCAAGAACTGTGGATTGTTATTATATTCAGAAGGGAAAGAGGTGAGCAGCAAGCTTCTTTTTTATAGCGGTTTAGCAGATATGGAGAGACTACAAAATAACAAGAAGGGGAAGGAGGGTGGGAGAGGAACAGGGGAGATGCGGCAGAGAGAGGGAGTAAAAAGATAGGATGGG
>NW_004798395.1:2197-3422 GCF_000002075.1 Aplysia californica
TGTCGTTGTTGTTGTTGTTGGGTTTGTCTGGGGTTGTTGTTTTTTAATGTAGTGTTTTAACTCCCCACTCGACACAAATTAGACCATATCAGAAGTCACTACACCACACGCGCCAGTAACCCCGGTTCTAATCCCCCTACGTTCTTCTACGTGAGTTGTATTGAGATATCAAGTCTTTCCTCCCCGCCTACTTGGTCTTCTCCGCCTACTTGGGCTTTGGTCCCATCGAAGATAAACCCTCGAATCGGAGCTTCGGCATTCCCAAAAACAGTGCAAGTATAGAAACGGGTATCAAACCCATAATATAGCATACAGCTAGCCGTGGGTAATCTAGAAAGAGCACACATCACCCGAGACTCTTATCCCAATTCATAGAGACGGAAAGGAAGAAGGTTGCCATGCCAACCCAAGCAACTACGGCGGTACCAAAGACATTCCCGGACCACAAGGTACACAATACGCACTTTGGTACCATATTTCCCAGCCCATTCCATCGACTGGCGACATTCCACGTGACTGATTAAAAGTTTCACATCTCGCTCTCGCCGGGATATCAAAACAGGCCGTGAGTAGGAAGGGTATTTGCTCAGAACATGAGAACATAAGTGAATCTACTACGGTATTTGCTGAACCACGCGAATAGCAAGTAGATGTTTGACAAAACCGAACGCCCAGTGATGACAAGAGCAAGGTTTCCCACAAGACACAAGGGCACAGACCTCTTCTAACTTCAACACGTGGGCGGGTCAGTCAAGTAGAGACAACAATGCCCCTAACAAAAGGGTCTTCACCCAAAAATGTGCGCCGGAAGCTAAACAGATGTAGGAAATCTTAAGAACTTTCAACGCTGAACCGTCCAGATTATTTATCCTGGACACACATTCCCTTGGGAAAAGCTAACCATTTGAGAAAAGATGAAAATGCTGTGGGCAGCTGAAGTGTGAGAAATACATGTCCTAAAAAGGGGTTTAAAAAATACTATAGTAGCTGTGAAATGCCAATGTTAACATGTACGACATTAGCACTTCCTGGAACCTGTGACTTATGTTTTGAATTTCCGCAGTTGCCGGCTAAACCCTCGGTGGGAGCTACCAGACAAAGCTTTTCAAAGACCGCCTCAACATGTGTCCAAACAATCCCCTTCCGGCAACAATTCCAAGTGTTATTTGGCGCTTCCTGTAAATATTTCTGGCTACTGACCTAAAAACACAAGTATCTCAGAATA
>NW_004798395.1:7027-8259 GCF_000002075.1 Aplysia californica
CGCAAAGTGTAAACGCTATTGATCTAGGTACAAATAGTATCACGTGACAAAAGGGTGGGGAAATCATTATGGCCTCGTTTTTCAAAGAATGCAATTGAATTGACATTTCCTCCAGAGACAGACGATGTACAGCACTTACACAGGAACCCCCCCCCAAAAAAAAAAAGAAAGCACTCTGGAATCCGTTGGGATCTACCTATCTGTATAAAGCACTGTACAGTGAGGCATTCCTCCGTTGCTGGGCCAGAGAGGCATCCAGACTGTGAGCTCAGCCTCGGCGCGTCGCCCAACAAGGGTCCCCTTTCAGTGGCCTTCACTAAAGGCCCCATTAGGTGAGGCCTGATAGTGCAAAGCCTCGGCAAACGTTAGCGTCTACTGATACTACGATAGCTACACATTCACACGTCGCAGTTTTCTTCCTCAATGGTTGGTTGGTTGGTGGGCGCTGTAGAGTGGCGTGGTCTTCGGCCGTTCATGTCTTTCTGAACTAACTTTTTTCTCCTGATCAGTTCCTGGAGAAGGTTTCGTGGGTATTTGAAGCACACTGAGCGAGAACGAGAGCAGCAAGGACACAGTACCAGCAATAACCAATAATGGCAGCAGCAACAGCAGCACCTGGACTTTCTATGTGCCCAGTAACGGTGTGTGTGAATGGTCTCTCTCACAGCCGAAAATTTAACTTTCCACTTGACACAAATAACCCTTTATCTTTTAGTAAAAGTTTTACAGCACCTGCAACATAAACAGGTCGTGAAAATGCCAAAAATTAGAGGCATTGCAAGAGAGTAACATACAAAGAGAAGAAAAAAACGGAGAGATAAGAACGAGAAAAGGACAAGAGATAGTTTAGTTTTAGTAGAAGTTTTACGGCGCTCGCAACTGCATAATGTCATAAGAGCGCCAGAAGATTAGAGGGGTTACAAGGAAGTAACAAACATAAAAAAGAAGAAAGGGAGATAGCATGATAGATGTTTCATAGGAAAAAAGAAGCAAACCACACCAGAGCACCCGCCAACCAACCAAGCGTGTGCTTCATATGTGGACCGTGCGGTGGGTGGTAAACAGAAAAACTGACACCACACAATTTACTGACAGGAACAAAACAGTCACGTGCGAAGCTGTCTCTAAGAATGACAGAGTCGCTTACTCTTATCTTCAGGGTTTCAAGTTTATTAGCTGTTACGGCTATCTAGGAGAGAGCAAATAAAGGGGGTGGGGCGGGGGATAGGAGT
>NW_004798395.1:8903-9833 GCF_000002075.1 Aplysia californica
GCCCCGACATAACGTTACGGCTGTGTTCTAAACACTTGTACTCCAAAATACTAAAAGCCCTCCAAGGCTTGTAGCGGGGAAGAAAGTGACACCTGTTCACAACAACTGCATGCACGACATTAACGCATCCTTGAATATTTTTCATAAAAAACGGCACCAACCGAACACCGTTTGGTGACCAGCTGGCGTCTGGGGTCTTGTCGTAAGGCAATTCACTGCTGCAAGTTCGATTCCCAAGTGAGGAGAAAGCTTATATCGAGTGGCTCGATTTTTCTGCAGGGATGTTTTATTCCTCTCAACCCGGGTCGGCCCAGACAAACAGGGTCTGAAGCCCGCCCCCAAATGCTCAAAATTGTGTCGATCTGAGCGTAAAAACACCCACATTTTTAAAAACTTACCCCCCAAGAGCTTTTATGGCGCCAAAGACAATCTCGGGTCGCTTAGAACTTGCTGGGACAGGACCGGGATGAGAGGGATACAACATCCCCGTAGACAGACGGTTATACTCCGTTTAAAAAAAACAACCTCCCCACATTGGAATCAAACTCCTCGTACTTTACGTGCCACGGTGAAGTACCTCACCCTTACATCAGAGACATCGATCAGTAATCTGTCCTGATCTGGGTTTGAACCCCGACAAAACAGCTTCTTAAAAAAATGACGTTTTGCATACTTTCTGGGGCTCTCCATCCCGTCGAATCGGAGACGGGAAGTCAATTCGGTGGTTCCGCCTCTTAATTAACCTACATGTGACCAACGTTCAGCGCCCGGCGCTACTATAATCCACCCATCACTCACGCACAGCAGGAAGCCCAAGAAAGAGCAGCTGTCACCATCATCCCCTTCCTTCATCCCGACCATGTTTCTTCTTTCTTTTGTTCTCTCTTTTGTTCTCTCTTTTGTTCTCTCTCTCTCTCTCTCTCTCTCTCT
>NW_004798395.1:12534-13449 GCF_000002075.1 Aplysia californica
CCCCTATCCCCGAACAATCACCAGACAGCTACTTTCTCTATATATACATGTAAGTAAAAAAGACGAAGACAATGGTAAACGACTTTGCAATGAGAAGCCACGGGCAGTAGTTAGAGGACAATAAAAGGGCAAAGGGTGGAGCAGCTTGTTCTTTCCCCTCATCCCCAATAAACATGGGAGTGGGGGAACAGGGTCAGGACCTGTAAACAACGGTGAGCCCCAGGGAAGCGAGACGGGAAGCTCGCTGGAATCTACTCCTCTTCCCATGTGCACATGTTTCAATGCAACACAGACACGGAGCCAGCCTATGACCTATTGATGAGAAGTGGAGACTTTCCACAGAACCAAAGAAAATGGGTCAATATCTCCCAGGCCATACGAGAGGAATTCCCGAGAAGGAGAGAGAGAAAGAGAAAAAGAAAGAGAGAAAGAAAGGAAGAGGGGAAGAAAAAAGGAACGAAAAAAGAACGAAAGAAAAAAAAGACCAACAGTTACTGATCTCCCAAAATATGGTTGCAATGAAGAGCGAGGGCCCCTCCGACTGACAACGACCCGAGCGTGAGTTACAATACATACATATAAAGAGAGAAAGAAAGAACAACGAAAGAAGCAAAAAGAATGAAAAAAGAAAAAAAAAAGAAAGAAATTTAACAAAAAGAAAGACAGAAAAAGAACAACAGTTACTGATCTCCCAAAAGATGGTTGCAATGAAGAGCGTGGGGCCCCTCCGACCGACAACGACCCGACGTGAATTACAATACACACATATAAAGAGAGAACGAAAGAACAACGAAAGAAGCAAAAAGAATGGAAAAAAAGCAAAAAGAATGAAAATTTTTTTTTTTTAAGAAAGACAGAAAAAGGGGCCCTTCCGACCGACAACGAAGTGAGTAACAAAAGTTACAACACACACGC
>NW_004798395.1:15413-17394 GCF_000002075.1 Aplysia californica
GGAAAGAGGGAGAGGGAGATGGAGAGATGGAGAGGGGGAAAAAGGGAAAGAGGGAGAGGGAGATGGAGAGATGGAGAGAGGGAGAAACAGAGACAGAGAGAGAGATAGAGAGAGATATATATAGAGAGAGAGGAATATTGGACGAATACGTGCACAAGGCACTGTCAACGCTAAACTGCACCCGTCAGCGTGTGAAGATCGTGACAAGATATCAAGATACGTTCTTCTAACAAAGAAGCGGAAGAAACATTTCAAAGAAAGGTATTCCTATATCAGGCAGAGGGGAAAATCTATACAGCAGAGTGAATACAAGAGAGCACGCGCGCGCGCGCGCGCGTGTCCGTGTACGTGTGTGTAGGGGAAGGGAAGGGGAGGGGGAGAATAAGTAACAGAATAGCTTCCTTCACTATAAAACCCAAAAAGATTATTTATAAAGATAGATCGTAATCTTCATTGTTGAAACTTGTACTCAAACAATTCCGGACAATTCTGGGTCACAGCTATTTCTAGGTCAATTAAATATGTAACGGGAGGTTAAACTACAGGAAACAGTGCTGTTTTCGAGTGTAAGCAATACTAAAATGAACAGGCATTACAGAAAACGTCATTATCAGAACAGCCATTCTTCCAATATCAACCCCAGATAAAGGAGGGCAACGTGTTAATACAAACTTGTGGAAAAAGGACTGACACATACTAAATGAGAACAGAAGGGTAAGGCTGATCACGTAAAAGTGAGAATTAAAGTCCGCTCAGACTGCGATCTAAAATCAATGGCAAGGTCGCCTTTCATCTCCGTTGGAGAAAGCGCGTTAAACAGACGTATAAAATGATTTGAGTCGGCCTGATCCCGGTCCTGACTTCGATCTTTGGTTTGATAGCACGCAAGCTCGAAATGTGGCATATGTTCGAAACCAGGTCAAAAAACAAAAACTGACCTACTTGCAACGAAAACTTTTCCTTAACCCTTGAGATTCAGAGCGGGCGAATTGTGGAGGCTGTATGTGGACTTGCTACCTAAAGCATCAACCAGCGGAGATACTTATAAAGTTGAATCTTCCAGTGCAACAATTTTTTAATCATGACTACAATAAAAGATAGTATTTTATGTTTAAAAATACACAGCTGTTATACAAACTGAATTGTCAAACTGGCAATCTACGGCAAGGGAAAATTGAAAGCTTAACGCAAGGACGATAGCTGTTAAACAATGTGGAGTCAAAATGTCGGCCTGACTCTTGGATGAGTGGATATGTGATAAATGAATACTGCATTGCCTGTGTGGCCCCTTCACTCGAAAGCAAACCAAAAATAATTCCCTCCTTCCAATAGGCGTCTAGAAACGATAAAAGACGAGGACCCTCATCCCGTCCCCAACCCAAAAAAATAATAATCTTTAAATGTGGGCATTGAAAGAGTTAATTCACAATACAAAATCCCCACACAAGCTAAACTGATATTGATCAGTTTCGAAAACAAAAATTTCCCAAACAAATCTTCGATGGCTTAATCACAGATTTATGAACGGATTTATAACAGCATGTCTGTTACTGCTTGACCTAGAACCAGCCTTCAGCAGAGACGAGAAAAGGATTTAAAAGAATCGGATGCACCAGAGCCTCGCAGAGTTGTGCCACCTATAAATGCAAGTTCGGCCTTTCACGGGACATACATACTAAATAGAGTAACAACACAATAACGGTCATAATATAGTGCAGCCAAAAACCAACACAGATAGCAACCAGCAGAGAGAAAGAAAAGAAAAAGGACCTACCAGTGGCTCGCTCCCACCAACCAACCACATACTAGATGGAGCAATCAGGCAACAACACTGCCAGAGACACCACCTGTAGACCATTTCAAACTGGCTATCGCAGGGGGGATAACCTCTTCACAAGCGATCATATTCGGCACCTTTAAAATATATATGCCTCACACTCCTGCCGCTAAAATCTTACCTCAGAAACGTGGCACGTCGATT
>NW_004798395.1:18544-19700 GCF_000002075.1 Aplysia californica
TGAGAGAGAGAGAGAGAGAGAGATAGAGAGAGAGAGAGAGAGAGAGAAAGGGAGAGAGAAAGAAAGAGAGGGGAGAGAGAGAGGGGGGACAATGAAAGAGTTTTGAAAGGGGCCCTTACTAAAGGCCGGATATAGCGGCTTATCGCTCTTCAGAACGGGCCTACCGCATGTTATGGGAATGCAACTCATTCCACAGCCTTTACATCACAGGTGTAAGGCAGGTGCAGGAATTACAGGTATTATGGGTTTCCCGTCCTCGGAGTTATCAGGAAAATGTCAGAAGAACCTAACGCTAACCAGTTGGGGGTGCCCAAATTACTTCTACACGCAACGGGTAATGTCGAGTAACCCAATATCAAATGTCATCTCATATTCCTATCGGTGAGAAGCGGTAAGAAGCTCAAATAATTATGACGCAGGAGGAGCCCATTCCCGTGATGCTTTCAGCTCTAAGGTGCAGGTTAATTCATCCTCACCCCCCCCCCTCCCCCAGCCCCCAAAAAGCCGCAAATTCGGAATGTTCTGAACGTAGTACACGTACGCTCATTCGGGGTCTCCAAAGATCGTGGGTCTATGATGGGTCGCCGTGACATAACGTTCAAAAGTTGGCGCTTCCAAGTTATCCTAAGAACGAAGGGGTCGTGTGTTACTTTGCTTTACAACAAATCTCACGACTGTTAACACAACACGTTACCAAAGCCAGACGTATTTAAAACCGAGCGTCCTGTAAGATAGGGGAAGGGGAGGTGTTCTGGGAAGGGGCGCCTAAACTTCACTCCATTCTATGATAGGATCTAGCAGAGTGGAGGCTGGAAAAAGTGGAGATCCTTCGAAACAAGACACAATCCAATAGAAAATAATAAATCGATTGAGAATTGGAACTAAGGTCATGTGCACTGCATGGAAGCAAAGATGGTATTGGTCTACACAACAAAAACCTGAAAGAGGGTTTTGGCGCCATACCTTGCAGCCACTTGAACATTAATTAAAACGTATACATACCTTGTACTCGTGTTTAGTCTTAGCTGATTGAAACGGACACACGGGTAATTATTGTTCATATCATGCTAAATATTGGAGAAAATATTAAAGGCCAACAAAGAGAATCAGCAGCTGCAATAAAAACCTCAGATCAGGACGACAGAGAGGGGGGGGG
>NW_004798395.1:21121-22805 GCF_000002075.1 Aplysia californica
GTGTGTGTGTGAGAGAGAGAGAGAGAGAGAGAGAGAGAGGGGGGCGGCGGGGAGCAATGCCGGTGGGAGAGAGGGAGACAAGGGTCCCCAAATGCTCGTGACATGAAAGATGAGAGAGGACATGACGTGTCGTCCAGCAGTGACGGTATCATCCCGTTCCTCCCGTAGTGACAACTTTTTGTTTTGTTTTTGGGTTGTTTGGAGGGGGGGGGGCGCTACAACACTGCGAGTGACAGGCCAAAACAGTGTCATGTCAATGTCAATGAGACAGTCAACCTAACATGCTTCACTGGTTTCTCGGACGCGAACACCATCACCTGGCTCACTATTGTTATTATTATTATTATTATTATTATTATTATTATTATTATTATTATTATTATTGTATTATTATCATCACTGCTGCTGATGCTGCTGCTACTACTACCACCAACGCTTCAAGGACTACTCTATTATATTTATTTTCATCATCGCCGTCGTCATATTTATTTTCTTTCTAGTTATCATAAGTATCACCATTGTGACTATTAACATCATTCTTATTATCATCATAATCAATATTATTAATATTATTATCGTTATTATCACCATTTATTAACAGTCCCATCTCATCGTTCTGATCCCCTGCTTAAATGCCTAGCAAGCTCCTCAGACTTCCAATAGACGAGAGTCAAGACACACATCATATCCATGCACTGCCTTCAAGATGACACAACAGTTCATTCGCCTTCACGTTACTCTCCTGTGTCAGATAAAGGATGGCATGGGTGACCAGTCGCGTTTCGGAAAGAGTAAACCACCGGAAAATGAAGAAGACACTTTCCCCTCATCTTGTTGTTACTTTCAAATTCACTGACCGAGTGAAGATGAAGAAGAAGAAGGCGGGAGGAGTAAGCAGGGGGAAAAAAGAAATAGCAGAGTATACGAGAGTGGGTGAGTGTATACGGGTGCACGCGCTCACGAAAATATTCGAGAGAAAGAGATGTGAAGGGGGAGGAAGAGAGAGGAGGGGAGGGGAGGGGGAGAAGTGGGATGGACAGATAGACAGACAAACATGCAGAAAGTGACAAATAGGCATGCATACATGGGTATCGCAAGAGCTCTAAAAGACAGCAGTGAAACATACATAAATCTGTATCTGTGTGTGTCTGTGTATTTGTCTGTGCATGTGTGTGAGTGTGTGTGCAAGCGTGTGTGTACGTGCGTGGTGTGTATACGTAAATCTGTACAAATATTTATTTGTCCAATGTAAAAATAAGCTAACACAACTGGCTACCCTCAGACAGCGTCCGTTGATGTGCTGTTGTGTTGAGACCGGGGTCCCACACAACACGACACACACTACAGACTCCCGACTCCCTGACCCCTCGACCGCGGAAGCTGATCTATTTTACCAAAGCATGCAACCTTTACGTGTTCAATGGGACTTCTTTCCCCCGGCCCGCCCGACAGCTTGACACATGGGTAACGGATCGGTTCTTACAGTAGGAGCCTCCTCATCCCCTCTCCTACCTCCCTTCCGGTGTGTCTGCTGGGCTTCTTTTTTTTTTTGTTTCCCCTGCGGCGCGCGCCTTAGTGGGTATGCGCGTCTGTGTGTGCGTGCGTGTGTCTGTGTGTGTGTCTGTGTGTGTGCATGTGTGTATGCGATTGAGAGTGTGTGTGTGTGCGATTGTGTGCGTGTGCG
>NW_004798395.1:24630-26549 GCF_000002075.1 Aplysia californica
AACTACTATGAAGACGTCCATCTAACTGACTCGCGTACAGAGGCAAATGAAGAAAAGTTTAATGTCAAAACCAAATCTTCTCCAACATCGAGGTGAACAGCTTGAACGCGATCTGTTTTAAGTGAACAAAACCAATGACATTTACACATGGGAGCAACATGCCAAATCTATCACTGGCTTGTTCAACCCCAGCAAGAGTACACGCGTTCTCTACCAACATCGGAACAGATTTATTTAGGTCACAACAGTAACATCAGACGCAGAGCGCCAGGGGGGGTTCCCTACTGAAAGAGCAGCCAGGGAGCAGGCGCTCTTAATCTCAACAACAGAGCTGACAAACGTAGCCTGTCAATACACATCACAGGAACAACTGCCTGACTGAAAAGTGAAGATAAGAAACGAGTTCGTAAAGATATTATATGTACAGTCGTTCTGAACTCTGGACGTACTTTCATCCAGACGGACACAAACAACAAATATAAAGTGTTCATGAATTATCCACCACGGGTTCGAGTGATTGCGACGAATTATGTTTTACAGCCCCCGTTGACACAATTCAGATCATTTAGGAAGCGAATGGGGCGTCCGAAGGACTACGATCTACGAGCAATTTACGAAACGTAGTTAGTTCTTCTCTCCGCCCCCCCCCCCCTTCGCCATAAAAATATTTGAAATATATCCTCACTGGCGTACAAGAGTCCACCACTGTCTTTCCTGCTTGTCAAACGTGCAGCCAGGGGTAATGAGTCTGCTGTTCTATCTTTTTCACTAGTAATGATCTGCACACGACGCACTTACATTTCTTTGCTAGTCTTTTTGTAATGAAGCCATTGATGTGAGATAAGACATCTAGGTGGTAATAACGGGGGGGTCTGCAAAATTTTGATGAAACATTTATACAGTGGGTCACTCGTGTCACAGTCTGCAAGACCATCTGGAGAGACGAGTGTATCAGTCGAATCGTGCAGGCTGTTTTCTGGAGCGGGAAAACCAGCACAGTCCTCTTGTTTCAAAGGGAGAATGCCATTATTCTGCAGCAGCGCCCTCAGAGCATACTGAACTGAAGGACATTGGGATTGTTGTTCCATTCCCCGCGACGGCGAATTCGACTGAACAAGGTCTCCAGATGGTCTTGTGACAGGCGATAAGAAAGAACGTACTTGTAGCCGGCCCGGAGAAGTTTTTCTGCGATGCTTTCTAAGGACGGGAGAGTTGCAATGAAACCAATAAATCCTGTCTTGCATCGGCCTTGCAAAAAGGGTTTCTTGGCTGTGTCTGTGAGTGATTGAATGTAGTGTATGGCTTCCTGTATGAAAATGTTCTTTGTTTCAATGTTCTGTGGTGTTATGGGACAAAACATTAAAAAAGCATACTCTTTGATAAAGAAACTAACTTCCCTTTGTGAAAAAGATTTAGCTGCTAGTCAACCTTAACTTCACATGGCCCAAAAACTTATGGCTCTATATATTTTTTTAAAAACCCGGAGTGACTATCTGTGTCTTTAAGGCGTATTATGAGCTAAAAATAGATCATGTAATAAAAGAAAACAGATATCTCTAATTTTCATGACTGAAACAGTGATGAGTTGTTTAAATTCATTCCTGCATTAGATAATGTGTCAGACACTTATTATATGCTGTGCATATAGCAAGTTCAGCGCCAAACACACTCTGAGTATGGTTTCCTTTGTATGATTTCCTCTAATAAGCTTAAATGTCTATATCCTATACCTTACATCATTCATTTCGACACGAGCCTATCTTTGGCTGCTCCCATCCCTTATCATCCGATAAAAATAATTATGATTGATGATACTGTTATATTACTATGTCATTTATATATATATAGTCAGTGAGTCACGTGTCGCTCATGTCAAATTGTGAACTTCACCCAGTTATTATATGTTATTTATTTATCTA
>NW_004798395.1:26839-29257 GCF_000002075.1 Aplysia californica
CCCCCCTGCCAAGCCGATACATTACACAACTCAGAAGTCTTTTTTTTTTTACTCCGCCATTTCTACGTTGCATATATTCTATTACCTTTTACTCCGCGGTGCACCCCCAATGAGGAGTGGTGGTGGCATTGGGCGAGGGCGGGAAGGAGGAGAACACACATAAATCACTCACCTCCAAAGCCGCTGCCACACACGCACCTCTACTACACTACACTCTACACCCTTGTACGCACGCTGCATCCTCTGGCACCACCCTCACTGGCACCGCGCTCACGAGATGCGCAACTTCCACTACCAGCGATATATCACATTACTGCAGCCGGCTACCTAGTCTGGGAAACGTGCAACTGGGACAGGAGGCACGTTACTCGGCGAGATAACCTTGAAACGCTTGATAACTTTACGACGAGAGCCAAACGGTTGGTGAACGTACCACCACTGTCTTGGTACATTAATTTGTGTTCATCGCGTGTGCACACATGTCTTAGTTTTAGTAAGAGTTGTACGGCACTTGCAACACAAATAAGTCATTTAACAACCAAAAATGAAAATAGTTACTCGAGAGTAACATAGAATGAAAACGAGAAGAGATAAAGACGATAGAGGGAAAGGAGCAAATAACACCAGAGCACCCGCTGACCGTTCGTGTATCTGGACGCCTTAATTTTAATTTGTTTCAAGAAACTTAATTTGGCTCGTTCAGTGAAAACTGGAGAATCGACACATTTGAGGATACCTTCCCATATCCGAATAAGAAGGCATGAACAAATATAAATTATATAAGAAGACATGTCCAATTGAAAATACCTGTAAGGAATTAATTATTTATAACTGAGAGCACAAATAAAAAGATTGCTGCGATGAAAAAGTATTGACAGGCCGTTTGGACCAACATTTGGAGTAAAGAGAACCACGACACAATAACAGTCACCACACACATCGTCGTGCCTCAAAACTATATAATATAATTTTGTCTGAAGTGTCACTTTACTTAAGCAGACTTTGGACAAGCTAGTTCTGAGGCGAAGAACATGTGTGGTCTGGTGTGATTCGCTCCTTCTGGGTTCATACTAACTGGGGGTAAATGTACCCAAAAGACATCTTTTAGAATAAGACAAACAGAAAAGAAGTCGGACTTACTAATAGTGCCCTACTGCCACCCGTGCCTAAGCGTCAAGCGAAACTACTGTCGAACCCATCCTAACGACCACCATCTATGACAGTGACTGGTACAGAGGATCACCTACCCCCCTCCCCTGCCTCCATATTTTAGCGAGGGATGGGGGTCTACATTATAGTAACATCGTCCATGAGGACCACGCTTCTAAAATGACAACGTTTCCCCTCGAATGTTATGTAGTCCTGGACAAGTTCGAGTGTAGTTGCAAAAACAAGTTTGTGGCGAGTAACCTCTAGAGTCTGACTGAGGTGACGTTCTGTGCAACATGCTGCGAGTAAAAGCGTCGCTCCCGCATGCACGGCGTCGGCGGGGGAAAGACAAGAAAAGACGAGGCACTCAATTGACAGCCAGGGGTCATAGGAGGTCATACTCTTTGGAGAGACAGGGGGGAGAGGTTGGGGGAGATAGGGGGAGGGGGCAGACAGACAGACGGACAGATAGATAGACAGACAGACAGGAAAAACCTCCTTCCACACCACCCCTCCCGTCCTACCTCCGAAATGCTTCCGGAATACAGGTAAAGAACTGGTGTGCAGCGCTGCTGTCTTCCTCACAAGTACATGTACATGTAAGGGGATCAAAGAACACCAAAAAAAGTCACACCCTCCCCCCCCCCTCATTCCCGTCGTTCTACTACACAGTCGACAGTTAAATCGTCTGGTCATGCACTGCCGGGAAACAATACGGAAAGCACCAAAAAAAAGTTGCAGTACATGGCGAGTGAAGCACAACAATGACCACATTCCTGCATACGTCTTATGTTTTGATTGTTTTGTTTCGCTTTAGTGAGCTTTTAAAGGCACTCGCAGCTTGGGTTATATTAGTGCCGAAAATAGGGGGGTGGGGGTGGTGTTAGAGTAACAAACAAAGAAAGGAGAGATAAGGAAAATATACTTTTTATAGGAACGCACGAGCAAAGCACACCAAAGCACACGCCAAATATCTACGACATACGTCTCGCAGACCAGTAACAAAGTAGCAATAATTAAAAGTAGAAAGGACTGACTACACTACTACATTGCATCCACCAACACGCTACACAAGTTACGTTAAGGGAACAGAACACAGCTATGCCGACAAGGACCTCGCTTATAAACTTGTATAATAAACAATATATTACCATATTATTCACGTAAATACCTCAGGACGGTAGATCTAGTCTTATTAAGTTCTTATTAAGTCATACATACACATATTAGTATAAAAACAACAGAGAGAGAGAGAGAGACAGAGAGAGA
>NW_004798395.1:30630-32449 GCF_000002075.1 Aplysia californica
GTGTGTGTGTGTGTGTAGATTCTACGAGTGCACGAAACAGACAGACAGACAGACAGACAACCTGATAAGGATCTATAGAACAGCCCATTTCGCTTAAAACCTTGCTGGAGTCCACTTTCAGTGTTAAACAAGCAACAGACAAATAGAATCGTGAGACTTAAAATAAGGGACACCAGTACGCTCACCCACCACCTGCAACATACAAACGGTCGAATGGAACGTCCTCAGTTAAGTTTTAGTAGAGTTTTACGGCACTTGCAACACAATATGGTCATATTATAAGTGCCGAAGATTAGAGGTGTTACAAGGGAGTAACAAACATAAAAAAGGAGGGAAGATAAAGACGATAGATGTTTGATAAGAAAGAAAGAGCAAACCACAACAGAGCACCCGCCAACCACCCATGCACAAACGGTCGAATGGAGCGTCCCCAGACCTACAACATATCAAAACCCCCAAAGCAAATGTCACAACGTAAGTCTAACCTTTGAAATACCGCGTAAGTATTGAAAGGCCCAACAGAGGCCGCTCAGAATAGACGACAGCCGAGACGTGGAAATACAATGCAAGAACCTTTGCCGCTGAAATGCTTGCACCTTAAAGGTGTTGAAAGAGCCTCGAAAGAATCTCAAAGTTGAAGACAGGCCAGCAAAGAGTGATGAGTCGGCGTGTGCGCAAGTCGCATTTCACATTCACCAGCCTGTGGCCTCGACGAGGGTGTTTCCCAAAAAAAAATTCCCAAGAGGTGTACAAAGAAATGCGGAGAAACGCAAAGCGGCGAAACGACGAAACGAATGGGGGCAGCAGCACACACCACGACGCGGGGGGGGGGCTCACACATGCAAACCAACCACCACCACCTGGATTTTTGCTATCAAAGAAAATATAAAGAGAAGCGCAAAAGGCCGCGGAACAGTAGAAGGCAGTCGATGGTCAGCCGTAAAAGGTTATGACCCCAACAAAAAAGCTAGCAGCGCGCGGGGAGGCGGGGAGCCGGAGAGCGTCTTCCTGGACGACCCACGCAGGGGTCAAAAGTCAGAACATTGCCATCTCGGGGTCATGGGGTCATAGGGGCAGCGTGAGGAAGGGGTGAACGTCTCCAGCACAGGAACACAAGAGAAGGGAGGCGGAGCCGGCCGGAGTCGCGGGTTATCACGTGCATTCATTCACATTCAAGTCAAGTGAGGGGAGATTTGCTCATCCATTATGAGGCATTGAGCATTGCTCTGCATGATGTGTCATAATTACAACAATGGAGCAATAAAACAGTAGACAGCTGTGTGTCTGTATTTTATTATAGTAATCGTTTTACCGCACTCACAACACAATATATGATCAAATAAGTGCCGAGTTGTTTTATAAGGCACTTGCAATACAATTAGGTCATAATAAGAGTGAAGAGTACCAAAGATTGGAGGTATTTCAACAAAGTATCAAACATATAAATAAGGAGGAGAGATAACGACGACAGATGTATTTAGTTTTAGTAAGTGCTTTACGGCACTTGCAACACAATAACGTCATATAAGTACCGAAGATTAAAGGTGTTACAAGCGAGTAACAAACACAAAAAAGGAGGAGAGATAAGGACGACATATGTTTAAATAGAAAAGAAGGAGCAAACAATACCAGAGTACCCGCAACGAGCCACCAAGTTTGTGTGTGACTAGTTTTTAATTATTTTTGAGTAAGGGAAAGTATATCTACAAAAATGACGGCCCCTTAATGCCGGTGAAAAGTAAGACGGAAAGAAAGAAACAACACAGGGAAAGAAAAGAAGCACAGTCCATTGACGCGTCCTCCAGAGAGCCACTGTGTG
>NW_004798395.1:33367-34551 GCF_000002075.1 Aplysia californica
GGCGTTTATATGAAACCCGAGAAATCCGGCATCGCGGGGGGAAGGACAACAAAAGATTAAACATTGGAGGTAGGATCGGCGCCCACACAAACGGACGACTGCGCAGCGCACATTTCTCGTGGGTCTCACCGACCTCCTCGCCCACCCACGGACGGACAGAATGGACGGGAGAGTGAGGTGTGTACCACAAGCACTCAATGACAAAATATGCCTTTCACGATTTCTCCCCGCACAGCAAACAGAGGCTGAATTGAAATTTAATTTCATCTCAGCTTCTGTGCCGCTCTGATCAGGTCAAGACTTACCTTGCAGCTCCCAATATTATGGGACCGGAGTTTAAGTACTGTCGAGTTCCTAAACATCTTACTATACAAATATTATGCTGCTCTGATCGGGTCAAGACCGTGCAGCTTCTTAAATGGGACAAAGGTTTTTGTTCGGTCGAGTTTCTTGACACCTTACTATACAAATATTGTTGAGGGTATTTTAAAGGTAGGTCACAAGGTCGTTCAAGCAGACGGCGGAAAGCATGCAAAACATTCTGGGAAGGAGGAGCGAAAATTGAGAACCCTGTTTGGAATTACACTGCAAACCGTGGCAGCGCTGAAAACTTCTTTAAATTAGTTGTGGTGTTGGCGTCAAAAGGTCACCACCCGGCATAGGGACTCGTGATTCTGTTCAATATTCTTATCTCATTCCAGAGTCCGGAATTAGCAGGTGTAAGGTAACATTCTGCAGAAGTTACTCCAGATTATTTTAAGAATGCAAGCGTACGCTTAGCGCCCATAAATAGGAAAATGTATTGACATATAAGAAGAGCGATGCATATAATATATTACATATTGTTTAAGACCACAAAAAAAACAGGGGATTCGGGGGAGGGGTGGACTTGGGTTTGAGTTTGAGTAAAGAGAAGACATCGACACAATAATGATCATTAGTGCTGAGGCAAAATAAGACAGATAGACAGAAATAACAAAGGGAAAGTAAAGAAGTAGAAACTACCATTAGCCCCTTCCACCCACCCGGCGCGGGAGGAGGGGGTGGTGTTGGGTGAAATTGATTACTTCAACGAAGAAATTTATCTACACTATAAGCAGGAAGTAGGAAGTAGGCCAGTTTTATCACGCTCGTAAACTTTTGTTTAAACCAACACAGACTGATCCCAAACCAACCCCCCCCCC
>NW_004798395.1:35944-40783 GCF_000002075.1 Aplysia californica
CCCCCCCCCCCCCTTCCCTCCATCGGAAATAAAAAATAGATCAAGTGACCGAAGAGGAAGCCCAGAAAATGTCAAACAAACGTCCATCCCGATCCAAGCCCAGGCTTCCTCCCCGGGTCTCTCGTCCACTCCCAGTATCCAAGTTCCACATGTGGGAAATCTGACCGCAGCATTCTTGTGCCGTGAGTGAGTAAACGCGACGGCAACCGAGCGTGCACTGAGTCATGGGTTGACCCCTCGATGTGCCTACTATGAGTGAGTGAAGCTGATAATAATAGTTTTGAGTCTGAGTGAAGAGAAACACATCGACACTTAGTTAATGCACGGAAGAAGAAAGGCAGACAGAAGACATGCAGAAAAAAATAGTGAAAGAAAAGATATAGCACTTACCAGTGGTGCCCTCCAACCACAAGCTGATTTAGTTTTAGCAAGAGTTTTACGGCAATTGCAACAAAAACAGGCCATGTGAGTACTGAAAGAGGTGCTACAAGAGTGTAACATACAAACAAAAGAAGGTTAATGTTAGTTTTAGTAAGTGTGTTACGCACTTGCAACACAATAAGGTCAAATAAGTGCCGAAGATTAGGGGTGTTACAAGAAAGTGACAAACACAAGAGAGTAACAAACACAAAAAGGAGGAGAGATAAGGACGATAGATGTTTGATAGGAAAGAAGAAGCAAACAACACCAGAGCACCCGCCAACCACCCACGTAGAGGTGTTACAACAGTGGAACATACAAACAAAAGAAAGTAAGATAATGACATAAATAATCATCCTCATGCTCACCATCACAATTACCATTACCGTCACCATCGCCAACAACATCATCATCAGCATTATCATCATCATCATTACCGACTCAACAATTCCCCTTTCATATAACAATCTGCACCATTACTTTCTTTTTACGTAACCAACAAAAACGGGCACCAAAATCAGGACACGGGGGAAGAAAAAAAAAAAGATAATGACGATAGATGTCTAATAAGATAGAAGGAGCAAACCACACACAGAGCACCCACCAGCCACCCACGAGTGAAACTGAAGGCGTGGACAAAAATACGAAAGTTAAAGGTTAACATTTTTCATCAAATGTGTTTTTACATCCCCACCTACATAATTTAGATTTTCCAGGGGGCGGGCTTTGACCCTGCACGCTAGGGCCAACCCGAGCCGACAGGGGCAAAACATTCAGACCAAAAAGAATATATTTTTACACAATCCAAACAGCACTTTTTGTATTTAATAGCCTGCCTGAGCATATTTGAATGTTCTCGATAGTAGAACATAGCTATAATTATAAGGCAGTGTACTGTTAGTTGTAGGAAATCAGAATGAGTAGACAAGAGCAGTGCTCCCTCTCCTTATCCCCCCCCCCCCTGTGTCATGCTCTGGGGACAAGTCAGGACAGACTGACCAGTCGAATTTCTCACCATTCCTTCTATTTCACCAGGAAGGAAGAAGGAAGACAAAGCATTTCCCGCCTCTGACAAGGAGGAGGCCTGTTTGAAGACGACGGATGCCGTGGACGCACGTGAAAATGCGTGTGTGTTTGCACAACGTGCGGGCAGAGTGACCATCGGGCAGATGAGACAGAAAGAGGGAGTGACAGAAGAAAACAAAATGATAAAATTATTTTTCCTTTTCTTGTTTTTTCTGGGAAGGTGGATTTTTTTATTTATTTTTTTTTTGGGGGGGGGGAGACTGCTGAGAGGTAGCATTCCCACATGCACTAAAAGGACTCCACCACTTGTCCAGGGGATTGCCACGGTCTTAACCATATTTAGTCATCGAGCCTCAAAGTCAGTTCGTGAGGCACAGAGCCCAGTGCCCCGTGCTCCAACACCCCCCCCCCCTTTTTTTCCCAAGGGGCATTCCAGACGACTAAGAGATGAGAGAGGTTCACATGATGTCGACAATACGAGTCGCCTCAAGGTGATGTGTGAATTCTCAATGGACGGCATGTTTGTGTGATGCATAAGGAAAATGAACACAGACAGGACATGCAGAGCGCGCCAGTGCAGTGGTGTAAGTTTGAGAGGGGGGGAGTGCTGTCTAGGGTTGTTTGTCTATTCTTGCTTTTTGGAGATGCTGGGGGAGGGGGGAGATGTTTTGCTTCAATTTGGTTCGTTTGGTGTTCGGGGATTGTGTTTGTTGTTGTTGTTTGTTGGTGGGTTGTTTGGTTGTTGCTGTTTTTTTGTTTGTTAGTTGTTGGGTTGTTGGGTTGTTTTGGTTTGTTTGGTGTTTTTTTTTTGGGGGGGGGGGCGTCAAGACACCAGGCAAAAAATTGTTTTTAAAATAGGAACGGCTGACCGTAGCACTTAAGTACCTCTGGCATCACGTTCGACATTCAGGTGCTGGCAATATTGTAGGATGTCTAGGCTCAGCCTTGCGGGCTAAGTACAGACTTACTGAGCACCCCACGCATTGGATTAGGCTCGTAACTGTCGTAACTTAAGAGGGTTATATACACCGAGGCCATTCACCTCGGCCAAATAGTAGTTAGCGCGGATTCTTTTCGGCCAGCAACAGGTTCAAACCAAGACCTTCCTTGTTCTGCCACATGACTATTTTTAAACAGTAAATCACGCCAAAACATTTCCAACACCGCAAGTGCTCGTTGTTGTCGGGCACTCTAAGAGCCAAGCCATGTCAACGAATACAAAGAAATTAATGAAAGAGTAAACCCCTTTAGACCACCTACGTCCACTAAGGATTTATAGAATTATCATATAACTAACACATACACCCGTGTGTTAGGATGTTGAGAGTACGTAGTGAACTACTGCCAGGCAGAGCTTGGGTGAAGTACATGAAGCACAATATAAAAGATCCTCTTATATTTGTTTGTTAGAGCAAAGAGAAACACACCAACATTATAATGGTCATTTAGTGCTGTGGAAAGTAAAACAGATAGACAGAAAGACAGACAGAAAATACAGGCGGAGGATAAAGAAATAGGACCTATGACTGACGCCCTCCAACCACATTTTGTGGATCCTCTTCCAGGACACGAAGAGTGCGGACCAAGACCCTATAGGTGCTGTTACATTTCTTGGTTGGTCTTACAAACGACATTCTTTCAATCCTCTTCCTTCTTGTCCAGCTGTTCAAACGTTCTAAACAACTAATGTATCTTTTCCTTGACCAACTTCTTCTTCCTCCTTGTAAATCTTTTACACATACAACATCGCAAAAGACAATGGGTTTTACTTTTTAAACAAGCAGCATGGACCAGCAAGGGCAACCAAAATCCAAGTTGTGTTGGATACATTCGAGCAAAAAAGACTGATTAATCATGTAAAATATAATATTTCTTTACGTGGGAATCAAACACATTTTATGAGCAAGATGAAACCCCCACCATTCCTTCAAACAATGGAGTCATCTTCCTTCAAGCATTCCCATTAACGTCGAGTACTTTTTAGCCATTTAGCAACAAAAAAGTGGTCCCAAAAAGTAACCCGTTCCATTCCTGATACACATAACAAGAGATTAGCAAAATAAATAACATCGTACATCGCCCTCGAAATTCCAACTATTTTAAATAACATCTTGTTCATTGGCCTCTATTTCATTTAAACATAAAACCATTTTCGAGTGCCACCAATCTCTGAACCTGCCCCAAACAAGGAGACGGTGGTGCGGACGACGAGTACCTGTCGCGGGGGTCCAGGCCGGCGGCACAGGCCCCAGTGTTTGCCCCCAGACTCAGGAGCTATCCGGGGCTAACGGTCGCGGCACACACAGGGCTCTGCCACTTCCGCCTGTCTCCGCAGTGGTCGGCTTAACTCCGTCTTTGGATTCTAACACTAGGGCCTACGGTGTTGTGTGAGGCAAAAACAAACTCCCATCTCCACCTCACTCCCCTCTTCCTTCGACATGATATGGTACTAGGAGTAACACCCCTTCCCCCCGCCCCACACCATAACCCAACCCATGCCCCGACATGATATATGGTATAAGAATTAACACCACCTCCCCCCTCCCTTTTTAACCCTAGAAAGTATTACATGTATATGAAGTTTAACACCCCCTCCCCTCCCCCATATACGGTAATGTTACTCAGACAGGGCCTCCCGCGTTGAATGGCCATCTTCCATAAGGTTAGAGGTAATGTTCATTTCAGTAAAGAGTTTTACGGCACTTGCAACACAATTAGGTAATGCAGAAAATTAGAGGGGTTACAAGACAGTAACATATTATATAAAAAAGGAGGAAATATTCAAACCGATAGATGGTCGGTAGGAAAGAAGAAGCAAACCACACCAGAGCACCCGCCAACCACCCACTAAGAGAATGGAGAGCAATGAAAACTCATAAAACATTAATTTCCAGAGGGCACACTGCCCGGCTCGAGATCCAGACCACGGCCGCACGCACCAAAGTGCTCACACATGATACCTACTTTACCCAATACCGCCCCTCCCTTTTTTGTTCCCTGTTTTTAACAACCCCAGAGATCTCTTGATCATTAAAAAATGTACAAATAAAAGGGGCGTGGTGGCTCTAATCCTATTGTTACTAATGTTGGTGATACTGATGACCTTGGCATTTAGACGAAGCAGACGACGAGGCAGCACTAAACTAATAATTAGGATAACAAAACCACGAGAAAGCAGAAGAAATCACGGTGACGCTACAACCACCCGACCACAACACGCGTGACGGACAAACTTGAAAAGGCGGAGATAATAAGATGGATACAATCAGAGCCTTTGGATACAGCGACAAAAAATATGAGAGAGACATTGTCATTGGGGTTTCTCTTCAGGCCGGCAGGCAGACAGGCAGGCAGACAGGCGGGCAGACAGACAGACGGGCAGACAGACAGACA
>NW_004798395.1:42216-43442 GCF_000002075.1 Aplysia californica
AGGGGCAGATAGAGAGAGAGAAGGGGGGAGAGTTTGAGTGAGTTTACGTCAATGAGAAGGTGTGACTGCACAGACAGACATTCCTTGGATAATGCTTTTTATTAGGGGTTTTCAAATAAGAAACCAAGACGGTACATTAGATCTACATACTATATTTATATTTATTATTCTGAAAAATAAAAAGAATACAGAACACAGACAGTTTGTTTTACGGCACTTTTTTATAGTAGATGTTTTACGGGCTCGCAACTGCACAAGGTCATATGAGCACAAGAAGATTAGAGGTGTTATAAGAGAATAACAAACATAAAAAAGAAGAACGGGAGATAAAGACGATAGATGTTTGATAGGAAAGAAGAAGCAAACCACACCAGAGCACCCACCAACCATCCATTTACGGAATTTGCAACACAATAAGGTAATAGAATTTGCAACACAATAAGGTAATAAAAGTGCCGAAGATTAGAGGTGTTACAAAAGAGTAACAAACACAAAAAGGAGAGACAAGGACGAAAGATGTTTGATAGGAAAGAAGGAGCAAACCACACCAGAGCACTCGCCAACCGCCCGCAAAGGATTGTGAAGCCATTCAAAAAAACACCCACGACTCCTGGACAACAACTTACAGCCCGCGGGTGGGGTAGAACGAGTGAATGAATCTCATTGCACATGACTTCAAACACTGGGCGGTTTTGTCTTGTTTTCTTAGTAAGAGTTTTACGGCACTTGCAACACAATAAGGTCATATAAGTGCCGAAAATTTAGAGGCGTTACAAGAGGAGAGTAACGAACACAAAAAGGCACACCCGCCAACCGCCCGCAAAGTATTGTGAAGTTTTTTGCGGAACACCCACGACTCTTGGACAACAACAACAAAAGCTCCCGCGAGTGGGGTAGGACGAGTGACTTTTTAGTAGAGGCTTTAAGGCGTTCGCAACTGCATATGGTCAGAAGATTAGAGGTGTTACAAGAGAGTAACAATAAAAAAGGAGGGGAGATAAGGACGATAGATGTTTGATAGGACAGAAAAAGCGAACCACACCAGAGCACTCGCCAACCACCCACGTAAGACGAATGAATGAACCTAATTGCACATGACTTGAAAACACTGGGCGGTTTGTGACTCAGACGACGAAGAGAGGACGCTAGCAGCAGGTGGTGGACACGGCGACATTAGAAGAACGCAAAATGTCCGCCGGACACGGGGGCGGCGGGGCGAGCCGACA
>NW_004798395.1:45250-46397 GCF_000002075.1 Aplysia californica
GGGGGGGGGCGCCAACGGAGGGCTCTGGTTAAGGTAATACCGTTAATTATTGGCTTGGCCCCTTCTGTGACACTCATGTTGCGCGGCTGTTGTTTATAGACAGACGAGGGCGCAGGTCGGAAACAGGGACTGTGTGTTACTTGTACGTACTTACTGCTGTGCCTGTTAGTTTTTTGTCAGTGTCAGAAGTTGCCAGAGGTAAAACATTTTTTAACAGTCATTAAGATACGACCCTCCTTGTCTTATCACTTTGTTCTTGGTAGTTGCTGCTGTTGTAATTGCTGTTGATGCAACTCACTGTGATTCAGCAGATATAATTCCACATGTAATAATAAACAGCATTTTTATAGCTCAACAGCAAGCTCTATCCACTTTACACTATATTATCACCCTAGCAGATCCCAAAACACTTAAAAACATACTTGGCTTCTAAAGAAGCATAAAAATCGGGGAGCTGTCCACAGGACGCATCCAAATGGAAGAATTTTACGGTACAGAAGTATAAGAAGCAGATAACACCAGGACGCTTAAGAACCACCCAAAAGTCATAAATAGATTCAGGAAGACACTATTTTAGCTTTAGCTTTAGCGAAAGCTTAATGGCACTAGCAAAACAATTAGGTCATATAAATGCCGAAGATTTGAAGTATTACAAGAGAGTAGTACTCAAAGAAAGTATGGAAGAAAAACAAGCACGA
The DNA here is from genome assembly GCF_000002075.1 of Aplysia californica. Classification (NCBI taxonomy): domain Eukaryota; kingdom Metazoa; phylum Mollusca; class Gastropoda; order Aplysiida; family Aplysiidae; genus Aplysia; species Aplysia californica. The sequence continues at coordinate 45,949 of NW_004798395.1, forward strand.
TTGATGTTGGATCGGAAAAACAAAGCAAACACACGAAAGCATTCCGCCAACCACTCACAAGACAGAAGTACTGTTGGTAAAACAGCTGTGGCGGTAACTGGAACGACCAAGCGCAGTTATCTAGCACAACAATCTCACATACCGGTAACATGACACAAGAAAGGGGAACCCCCTGGAAATCCCACCCTCTTGGCGGGGATTGATTCTGACGCTGCACTTGCGTTCTATACATTTTTGTCCATTTGGTTGTTAAATTATTTTCCGGGTTCGTTCAGTCAGTCAGCATATTAACGTACGGAAAGAGGTAGGCGAGAAACAAGACCTAGTTAAAAACAGAATACTTTCCTGACTACGACCCGAAAGAAAGTTTTAGCAGAGGTTTTACAGCGCTCGCAACTGCATACGGTCATATAATAATATAAGTGCCAGAAGATTAGAGGTGTTACAAA
>NW_004798395.1:48751-49813 GCF_000002075.1 Aplysia californica
GGGGGGGGGATAAGAGGGAACATTTTTGTGTGGGTTTTTTCACCATAAATCCAATTAATTAATCTTGCAGAGCACTGTCAGTGTAGTTTCCTTTCACAAACAGAAGCTGCTTAAAGTATAAAGTACACAATGCCATACATTACTGTAAGCTTGTAAATCAAGTCTTCAACGACGCCCCCTGATATAAAATATAGCCCTGTGGGTACATTTTAAGCACTTCACAAAAGTATAATACATGTATCAAGTTTATACATTGAGCCGTTCATACGCACAGTGTTTGTCTTGTCTGTTTGCGCAATTGTTTGCAACAATGTATCACTTGTCTATGCATGTCTTCCCTGTGTAAAAGCTGAAGGGCGACGGGTGTTTTGAGCCGGGACAGGCGCACATCGACATGAAAACGGCCATTCACTTAGTGCCATAAAGGCGTGGCAGGGAAGGCAGTTTGCGTTTGAGTTAAATAGAGTAGCACATCGGCAAGATAAGTTTTGTCATTTAATGAACGGAAAGAGTAAGACATAGAAACAATAGAAGGCAGAGAAAAGAAGTAGGACCTACCAATGGCGGCCTTCAACCGCTAGACAGAAACAACCAAGTCAAAGCGAGAGAAAAGCGACCTGTCAACGTTGCCCCTTTAGTCACCTGTTTACAAGTTTCTGACTGTTAGGCCCCATTCGCGTATATGCATCATATACTGATACGCTCTTTTGGAAAGAGTAAACTTATTAACATTGAAGGACCAATACAAAACAAACACAACAAAACAAAACAAAACAAAAAAACAGGTATCAGGCTTCACAACAAGCCACAACTCGAGAGGGAACATGTCGAAAGCTAAAAGACGACATGATTTTTCCTAACAGCTTTTTAAGCTTCCCATTATATGAACCATAACGAGTCAAGGCACGAACTACAACCCAATTCACGCTTCATAAAAATGCACCGAAAAAGCAAGGGAAATGGATCTGGACCGGGTAAGATCTTGTTCCTTGTTTCGAGAAGGGGGTGGGGAGGAGAGAGATTGAGAGAGGGGGGAGGGGGAGAGAGGGAGAGGGAGAGAGA
>NW_004798395.1:52131-53305 GCF_000002075.1 Aplysia californica
AGAGAGGGGGGGTACCATATCCTCCAACTAACTGTATTCAAAATAGATTACATCCCTTTTTCCCCAACTGCGGAAATCGTACGTCTGCTCACCACCATCCCATTACTAAAAAAAATAAATTTTTTAAATTTAAAAAAAAAACGCTCCAACACACCAACCGAATATAATGTACTCCCCCGAGAATAGGAATTTTTAACAGCCAACACATCAAACAAGACCCTATCTGTTCATACCGGTGAAAAGTACACGTGCACTGAAATGGGTGGGGAGGGGTTGCCAGCAGACGGTCTGCAGCTTACAACATTATATAAGACTGTGGGAAAAGTAACTAACGGACAGGGAAATGGCTGGCGTCCTGCCAAACACAACAAGAGAGTGGACTGATGATAACATCACCGAACAGGAGATTAACACGGTACCGCCTAACAATGGAAAACAGAGATAAAACCCCAAAAAATTACGAAAAATTACACGGACAGACAGCCGGACGGGCGCACCGACGGAGAGGTAATTTAGTTTTATTAAGAATTTTACGGCGGCACTTGCAACACAATAAGATCACATAAGTGCCGAAGAATAGAGGTGTTAAAAGAGCGTAAGAAACACCAAAAAAGAGGTAAACAGACACAGCGATTATTTAAAAAGAGTAAAAGAGCAATTAGCTCAGTACGAGACAAGTTGCAAATGTGACAAAGAAGGTCGCAATAGTGCGTGTTTTAAGCCCCCAGTGACAGAATTAAGATCGTCTAGCATGCATGTGGGAGACACTTGGGCTACTTCCACCGTGTCAGCCAGGGCCGACCCTGGGTGAACGGGGATAGAGTTAAGACCCCAGCAGACACACGGCGATCCCAATTTATCTCCCCCCACCCCCACCCAAAAAAACCCACCCTGACTTGGGGATCGAACCGGGCCTTCTACGCACAATGCCAATAAGCCTAACTGCTACAACACAAATGCAAACACAAAAAAGAGAAGAGATCATGAAGATAGACGTCTGACAAGAAAGAATGAGCAAACCATACCAGAGCGCCCACCAACCACCCACTCCCCAACTCTGGAATCGTACTCGGGCCTTCTACTCTACGAATGACGGCGAAGAGTCTATCTTTACACCAAAATTCTGGATACAGGGAAGGGTGGGGCAGTTGTATGGGACACACAGAGAGAGAGA
>NW_004798395.1:55828-58100 GCF_000002075.1 Aplysia californica
AGGAGGAGGAGGAGGAGGAGGAGAAGAAAAAGAAGAAGAAGAAGAAGAAAATTCAAGATTTGTGCCTTTCCTAAAAACATAACACCCGACTGAGCGGAGCCTCGAACCCCCTGAACCTGGAATCTCACGACTACGAGTGCCGTAGCCTTGTCACACTACCGACAGGTCTTCCAGAGCGAAAAACGTCAGCGCATGTAATTGAAAACAGACGACATACACTGAAATAAATGATAGCGTTCTAGCACGCGGTGTGCATTTCAGTCGATACAAGCAAAGCCAAACACGGGAAATAAATATAAACATACATATAAACTTATCATAACTGCACGAGACTGGACTGCCTGCATACCAGAAGCAGCATGCACTGTTATCACAGAATCTTCAAGACCATGTGTATACAGAAACAGAGTTCAGAAAAAGGAACTTCAGCAGCAAAGTAGTGACTTTGCAAGTCATGCTGCGTGCTATAGAGAGACTACACAGGAACAGGTGGCATAAGTATAATCATCTACACTATAATAACAAATCAATGCCATAGCCGTGCCAACAGAATACCAGTAGCATAACAATTCCCCCCCAACTAAATTACATAAAAATTTAAAATAAACTTCGACACCCACCCCCATCCCTCTTCCATTCTTAAAATAAGTTTAAAACGCCTTCCCCGACTGACATCACGACCCCACGGATCTGCGTGCTACGTCATGTAAATTGCAAATGGGGAGGGGGTTGGAGAATTTACATTTACCGTAATCATATTAGTGACACAGCACACTGACGGTCATCACGGCTGAGGCAATCTCTTTTTTTATTTAAGTTTTTATTTTTAGTTTTGGTAGAGGATTTACTGTGCTTGCAACTGCACAAGGTCATACGAGCGGCAGAATATTAGAGGTGTCACAAGAGAGTAACAAACATAAAAGAAGAAGGGGAGATAAGGACGATAGATGTTTGATAGGAAAGAAGATAAGAAGCAAACCACACCAGAGCACCCGCCAACCACCCACTTTTTATTAAAGAAAATCGACGATTACAGTAACAGTGAAGTACGAGATTAGTACATTAACCAAAAAAATAAATAAAACATGACATCAGCCAAGTTTTTTTTTTTAATGTAATTCACATTTTTAAAAGAAGCAACCATCGGCAATTTGTTTAGCAACAATTTCTAAGGGCACCGGTAACCTCCGTGCCATAGTCTTTTCCGTGTGAATAAACCCGACTAGTGACATCAAATATTTTTTAAACTCTTTTCTCAGGAAAAAAAAGTACAACACGAAATTATTCTCAGTCTTTTTCTCCACTTTCAAATAAAAGATAAATTTTGTGACTTTTGTGTATCTTCACATGAGCCGTCGGAAGTAAGGGATAGGATAAGCGCGACCTTCAGAACAAAAAGATCTTTCATGAGAAGCACGCAAAACAACAACTGTTCTGTTCGTTTGTTCGTCAGGATAAAGAGACACATCGACACAACAACTCCCACAGCTTGGTTTGGAAAGATGAAGAAGTAGAACTTACCAACGTAGCATCGTCTAACGAAAACGAACCTATCCGCATAGACAATAATTAGAGGGTACAGGGGAAAAATAAAAGAATTAAATAAAGTCGACCAAAAAAAACCCCAAAAAAACAGAAAAGGACATACTTTTACGGTTCCATGTGTTGCAGCAAATAAAAAACTTCAGCCAACGGGTTCTAAAGTACTACAATAATTGTATCTTCATAATATTACACAAAACATTCCAACTTTTCAAAGCACGTTGATGTGTAATAGCAGCTTGTAACTTAAAACAGGTCATTTTTATGACGAAAATGATAAAATACATGCTTATTTTCACTGAACTCGCAGCGACAAAACAGGGAACAAGCTTACAACTTGTAAGAGTTAATATCTCTTGACTTAATCATGCCACCGGACAGTCGGGAGCACATGGCGACCTCAATTCCCCCATGCCTGCAACTGCCACAGCTCATCAAGCCAGTATCGTCACGTAGTGGACACAACCTGCTCTGACGGCTCACTTCCGGACTACGGACGGGTGCGGCGAGAAGACCTGGAATCCCAAAATTTCACGCTGTCTTCATTCACGCGCTCAAGAACCCATAACGACGACATGCACGCACGCCAAACGTCTGACCCTGTGTCTTACTAACTCAAGTTCTGTCTGTCTGTCTGAGAACAAGCCGGTGAGGATAAGGAGAGCAAAAGACGCGAGAGCAAGAGAGAGGGAGAGGGAGAGAGAGAGAGAAAGAGAGAGAGAGAGAGAGA
>NW_004798395.1:60198-61609 GCF_000002075.1 Aplysia californica
TCTCTCTCTCTCTCTCTCTCTCTCTCTCTCTCTCTCTCTCTAAATGCTAGTGACCTTCACCCCGGACGAGGAGGAGAGCGCTCACAAACAAACCCTGGTATTCGTCTGCCACCGACAGAGCCTAGAAAGCGACCGACCACGTCACGTGATTGACTAGTGGTCGATGGCCAACGGGTCTCCGTTACGAAACGGGCGATTTCTCTTCCTTTCGCGTCGCAATAAACTGATAACAGAACAGAGACAACGCATTGCTCTTAGGCGATGGCTTGTTTTTGCTTTAGTAAAGAGAAGCACATCGTCGGCACAATAATACAAAAATTGTCATTTAGTACTCGGTAAAAGTAAGACAGACGATCATACGTTTCAGTTTTAGTAGAGGTTTTGCGGCGCTCGCAACTGCATAAGGTCATATGAGAGCCAGAAGATTAGGGGTGTTACAGAAGAGTAACAACCATAAAAAGGAGAATGGGACATAACGACGATAGATGTTTGATAGGAAAGAAGCAAACCACACCAGAGCACCCGCCAACCCCAGCCACGGTAAAAGTAAGACAGACCGAAAGAACAGAAAGAAAGTAAAGAAGTGAAGAACCTGTCGGCGCCGCCATCCAACCACCCACTCAATAACAGCATCGCTTCCATTTAAAAATGGGGAGAAAGGGAGGGGGGCAGTTATCCTTATCCGCTTCCTGGTAAATAAATGAGGTCACTATTCTTGACGAGCAATATTATAAACGAGTCGCCATGACAACCTATTTCAATTCTGAAGAAATAGCTAGAGAAATCGTAACACTGAAAAGAAAAAAAGAAAGAGAGGAAGCGGAGCTACTGAACTGCACAAGAGATGAGGACAACAGACCCAATTCTAAATGACAAACAGCTAAAAAGAAATACAGAGAGAATAACGTCTGTCCAAAGTTTCTGCTGGTTATTATTTAGAGGTTTAGCGGCCCTTTCAACAATGCAAGTTTATCCATAAAAAACTCTGAATGTATATAATGCCTATCTCCGAGGGGATCTAAACCAAATGATGATTAATAACTAGCCCGCACTGGCGGAAAGCCTGAAAAAAAAACCTCCCCCCAAAACAACCCATATTCAGAAAGCATCGTTCCGTAGTCTAGCAAAACACCATCTGCGCTAACAGTGCGCCCCAACACCCCCCCCCCCCTTAACCGTGCCCACTAAACACTGGTTTGTAGTTAAATGTGGACCAAATTCAACGCAACCACCTACCCGCCCCCACTGAAGTCCGTTAGGTTAGAGTTATCAAACCCCGGTGAGTACAAGGGACAGGGGAACTACTTTCAACAAACAAACAAAAACCAACGTAGTTTTTCTACTTATTGATGCTTCAAGATCAGAAAGTCACGTCCACACCACCGCACGCATACACACACATACCACTGCC
>NW_004798395.1:63112-65633 GCF_000002075.1 Aplysia californica
GAGAGAGAGAGAGAGAGAGAGAGAGATTAGTTTTAGTTAAAGTTTTACGGCACTTTCAACACAATAAGGCCATATAAGTGCCGAAGAATAGATTATGTGTTACGAGAGAGAAACATGTATACACAAAAAAGGAGAGATAAGGACGACAGATGTTTGAAAGGAAAGAATGAGCAAACCACACCAGAGCACCCGCCAACCGCCCAGAGAGAAAGAGAGATTGGTGTTATGTTCGCTGGTACTGAAGACAATCATATGCAAACAAACAAACAAAACAAAACAAACAAAAAAAAACCACGTGGAATTTCTATAGCATGGTATCACCAAAGGAGATTTTTGAACGCGACAAGACATACAAGATACAACAATAGGTTTACTACTATTTTGCAGTCAAATTTGGCAAGCGAGGTGCATCAACTCGCCGTTAACTTCAACATTGACTGCATCAGTCGAAAATATTATGTAAGAGCCACAACCTTGAGACGAGAAAAAAAAGAGCAAAAGAGCGCTCCCTCAGAGGCAATTAGCATGAACAAGAGGGGAAGGAAGTTGGAGAGAGCGTATTGGCGGTGACAATTGACACCTCTCTCTCTCTCTCTCTCTCTCTCTCTCTCTCTCTCTCTCTCTCTCTCTCGATGTATGTGCATGATAAATATTCACTTTTTAACATGTGCCAAAGAAGATGCAATTCAACTGTCAAGAAAATATATTAAGGATACAGGATATCAACAAAATTTTCGACATATTAAAAAGGACAGCAGTTGCATAGTTGTCTGAGCGTCCAGACCAGAGGGGTAGGAAATGTCCGTAAGAGTATTACGGCACTTGCAACACATTTAGGTCATATTATTTTTTGTGCTGAAGATTAAAGGTGTTATCGTATAGTTACAAACAAATAGAAGAAAGAGAGATTAGGATCATAGGTGTTGGATAGGAAAAAAGGAGCAAACCACACTAGAGCATCCGCCAGCAACCCACAGTCTAAGGAGAAGATTTTCAAGTAGTTCACAGCCTCGAAAGAGGACCAAGTACATGAATACTGAACTTTCGAAATGACTTTCCCGTGTCTGGTATGGCGCTGTCCTCAAACAAACGCAAAGCAAATATAGAAAGAGAGGCAAAACAATGTTAGCAACGTGAGAGGGGAAAAAAAAGCTCAGTCATGGACGGGAATAACAGTGAAGGCAAAAACAGAAGCAGTCTTCTCAGCGCATACAACCATGTACACATGTAATTAGGAGAGGGAACGAGAAGGGTAAAAGGAAAAACAGAAGAAGAAATGAAGCCCCACAAGTTGGGTAAAATAAGGTTATGTAAGCCTGAAACGCGATAACGGTCCATTTTACCTGCGAAGGACAAGAAAAGCCAACAGACAAAAATAGGAAGCATTTTCCAAATTGAGCCAGTCGTAAAAAGAAGTATAGGCGGGTGGGGTGGGAGAGAGAGAGAGAGAGAGAGAGAGATGGGGGAAGGGGGGGGCACAAGAGAGTAGTCCCTTTCCGTTAAAATATAGACTCTCAACAGCACGGCGAAGTCGCATATAAATATATATAAAGAAATAAAATGAAGCTATTCTCATTCATGAATGAGGCGGTGGAGAGGGGCCACTGACCACGGATGACCCCTCCCGAGTACATCTATGTCTTTATTTTGTACCTCTCTGCCGTGTCCCTCTCTCGCTCCTTTAATTCCCTCCAAGGCTCCGTGTAAAGCGCACACAGGCAGAGAGAGGGGGAGGGGGAAGTGAGAGAGAGAGAGAGAGAGAGAGAGAGAGAGAGAGAGAGAGAGAGAGAGAGAGAGAGAGAGAGAGAGAGAGAGAGAGAGAGAGAATGAGGGGGAGGGGAGGGATACAAAAACACCGGAGGCGGTGGGGAGGCACAGAAAGCGACGGATGAAAAGGGCGAAACGACTATGCAGTACTGGATGGAAGTGGAGCAAAGTCCGTACCCTGTCCACTTCACCCGGTCTTTTCTCGTAGGATACCACCCCACTGCTGCTGCTGCTGCTAAATTCGAACAACCCGCAGCACGAAAATCAGGCCACTGACGAGGAAGGAAACAGAACAGAAATACAGAGATAAAAGGAAAGCGGTCGGAAAGATGGAGGGGGGGAGAGGGGAAGAGAGAGAGAGAGAGAGAGAGAGAGAGAGGGGGGGGAGAGAAAGAGAGAGAAAGAGAGAGAAAGAGAGAGAGACTGGTATAACCACAAACGGCCTGACGAACGATGAGAGAAAAACATGACCATACAGTCCAGATTTAAATCCCATCAACGGATTCAGACATCAAACAGGCATTACATGGGAGAGAGAGAATGCTTTACAGCAGTAAAGGCGGCGCCGACAACATGGGAAATAGGAGTAATTGACACTCAGGAATGGTTAAATAAAGCAGTGGCTGTGACCACTGATTGGTGAAAAATAATAGGAAAAGGGTGGAGGTAGAGGGGGAGGGGGTGAGAAAGAAAGAAAATAAGAGAGAGAGAGAAGGAAAGACAGAGATGGGGGAGTGAGAGTGAGAGAGAAAGA
>NW_004798395.1:67820-76905 GCF_000002075.1 Aplysia californica
GGGATTTTTTTTTTTAAGTGTACATGTAAATGTTTCAGACCCCTATGGAAACTATTTACATTATTTCAGAGGCAGACTGCTTCGACTCTGCCTGTCAGGATGAACATGAGTAGAGTACGATACGTTATCCAAGTAGAAACACTGTCTCAGAAAATGAACGATTTGAAGAGAGAATCGCACTTACGTCTCCTGCTAGAAAGTTCTTTAATTTAGTTTTAGTAAAAGTATTACGGCACTTGCAACACAATAAGGTCATATAAGTGCCGAGAATTAGAGGTGTAACAAGAGAGTTAGAGTAACAAACACAAAAAAGGGGGGGGGGGGAGATAAGGATGATAAGAAAGAAGGAGCAAACCACATCAGAGCACCCGCCAACTACCCACCCTGCTAACAAAGCCAAGGGCTCAAAGATTTACCCCCACATGGTAACTAAAACAATCAACAACACACAAAAACAACAATAGAAACATGATACATATAGTATATAGAAGAGATAAAATCGTAAACGAATTTGAGACGTTTCACGACACTGATGAACCTAATAACAAGCCAAAGAGTCGGAAAACAGGCAACGGAGATGGCTTCAAAAGTCAAATAAGAAGGCAGAATCAACGGCAGGCCATGCCCGTGACTCGGGACCACACCACCCCCCCCCCTGCCCCTTTTACAAGACAGAGAGGAAAAGCCTATCGAGCGGGGGGGGGGGGGATAATGGGGATCAATTGATAACTTCAGCATCAAGGTTACGGAGCGGGAGAGGGGTGAATGACTTTAGGAAGATGAGGGCAAAACCTCCCTGGTCTCACTCACACTCCCGTGTCGCGGTACACATCATATCTCTACCCCTGACACTAACTAACTAACGTAACCATCAGTCCGGCTGTCAACGCGTTTGTATTTATTAAGTTTGTTTAAAAGAGACCACGTCGATGTAGCGCAATTTTCTTTTAAATTAATAATTTTGTGTAAATGTTAGCGCCCGGAAAAGGAGCAAGGAAGGCCGGGGCAGAAATTAATATTGTTTTAGTCAGTTTTAGTAGAGGTTTTACGGCACTCGCAACTGCATAAGGTCATATGAGCGCCAGAAGATTAGAGGTGTTACAAGAGAGTAACAAACATAAAAAAGAAGAAGGGGAGATAAGGACGATAGATGTTTGATAGGAAAAAAGGAGCAAACCACACCAGAGCACCCGCCAACCACCCATTAACATTATGTATGCTGTTACCGACGAGTTTATTGCAAAAAAGACCCACAACCATACAACAACGGCCATTTACATTTTGTAGAGTTTCACGGCACTTACAATACAATTATGTCGTATAATGGCGAAGATCAGACGTGTTAATAAAGAGAGTCACAAACATATAAAAGAAGGATGAAAGAGACGAGGATGACATGTCTGATAGGAAAGAAGTAGAAGCAAACTACACTAAAGCACCCGCCAACTATCCATATTTTGTTTGTTTGAGTGCGCGATAACCTCATGGCCAGTAACACATCACTGTCCATTAAAATTTAGTGCCGCGGGAGAGCAAGACTACATTCAGACGGAAATAGACACACATAGAGCGGCAGTGGCCAATCGATAAATGCGCTTGTCGACAGCTCTCACTGCCCACACAAGCGGATTGAGCGATACCACACGAGGTGGATGGTGAAGTAATTTATATATATATTTGGATTTCTATGTAAAAACGCAGGTTCGGTCAGGGTTTTTTACGCCCCTCACCCCCCCCCCCCCCAAAAAAAAAATCCAGTCACAATTTAGATCATTTAGGAGACCGGCTCCGACTTGAGCTGAAGAGGATCTATCAAAAAGACAGATTTAAAATACTCGATTAAAAAGTATCCCCCATAAGGGAATCGAACTCGGGTGCCCTGTGTGAACGGCAAAGCTACAACATAGACGCTGGTAATGGTGAAGTAAAGAGTCCTTGCCTTGGTTTGAGAAAAGTAAAGAACATCGACCTAGCAACAATTATTGATTCTGGAGGAAAAGCTAGACAAGACACATACAGTAAGGAGATACAAATGCAACAAAAGAGGGACGGTAAAGAAGTGGGACCCGACAGAAGCGTGTGTGCCCCCCTCCCCACCCCCCAAAATAATGAGTCGAACAACAAGAGCTCTTATAAATAAATACTACTATCCCATGCCTGCTTGGCTTTGGCGGAAATCACGGGTCTTCTTTGCTATTTTGCTATTATGATTAAAAAATCCCACCAGGATAGAAGTTCTAATCTTCACTTGTGATTTTCACTCTAAAGTCAACAGACACAAGGTCAGCAAAAACAACAGTATGAATCATCCTTTCCGTTTCGACCCAGCCACTTGAATGCAAGGAAGATTTTGGTGAAATGTAAAGGAGTTGAGTATTAAATTACCAGCAGAGAGAGAGAGAGAAAGAGAGAGAGAGAGAGAGAGAGAGAGAGAGAGAGAGAGAGAGAGAGAGAGAAAAGAATGCTGAGAATATAATATAGGAACAGAAAAGACTGGGATACACAAAGTAAAGGAGCACACTACCACAGTGATGGTCAAATGTGAAGAAGTGGGCACAGCAGAGAAAGCTATTTATTGTAATGTGTCACTTGAGAACAAATACATACTATATGAGACTGGCTAAGCAAAATAAAACACGTAACATCTACTTAGCAGCACAAGAAAGTTGTTGAATTGGGAGTTTACTGTCTCGACACAACTGTTCAACAACAGCCACATTTCAATAGGAACAGAGTGTAGTAAGAAAAGCCAATATCAAAAAAGGAAAGTAGGAACAAATTTTTTTTAAAGAAAAGAAGAAAAAAAGAACAATAATAAACAACCAGACGCAAATACAAAAGAACCCAAACAATAAAGACAGTGTTTAGTGGTTTGTCTTACCTTATCAATGGTAAAATCCCATAAAAGACTCTCGATGTAATAATTAGTCCCTCCAACAATGACAGGTAATTTCCTTTGTGAAAGTAAATCCTCTATCTGAACTCCATTAAGGACAATAAAGTGGGTGAACAACACTCAGCTCACCGAACCATCAAATTGGCATTAATTCGAAAAAACAATGTGCCACATCTGGTCTTTTAAATAAAGTAAAACAATTTTATCAAAGGATCATGCAGTTGGTCATTCATTATTTAGAAACCCAGAAAATGTAACATAAAACACCTTACAAAAAATTTAGTTATAATAAGAAAAATGTTATGAATCTTTGTGAATAGACACATTCAACACTGTGTACTACTGAAATAGATGAAAAGTAGACGAGATGTGTAAAAACATGCAGAATACAAAGCTAATATTTTAAAACCCATTAATCATACAAACTTGACATATATTCGCAACTTCCTTTTTCAAACACTTAATACAAAACACAAAAGGATACGATAGGTTGAGCAGCATTTCGAAAATCCACCACGGTATAATGTTTGTAATCCGCATCAAGATAACTGATCATGTGGTGTTTACACTCACGCTGCTCCTCCTCCGTTACTTTATTTGTGATAATATCCAGTCCTTTATAGATCTGTGGAAGTAAAAATGTAATTTATTATTATTAAGCGTCAGGAAAAAGACAAAATAGATACATAAATTGTTAATGACAATATAAAATAATGAATGTGTTTCAAGCTGAGATCACATCTACAAAGGGCTAACCAAGCATAGATATTGTCATAGGGAAATTAATTCCTTCATGAGTAAAAGTATTTATCTCAACTTAAAGATGTGGCACATTCTCATGGAGCTAAAGAGCCACTATTTATGGATTATGAAAAAGAAAAACTGTGCACCTTGTGGCTATTATCACTGCATTAGTGAACAACATTCAATCTCTAACACAATCATAAAAAACGCAAAAAGCAATTTGTATGACACCTAAAAATGAGATTTCATGTAAATGAACAACATTAAAGTACCAGACGACACTGGAAGAAACCTGAACATTATGGAGACTCAGGCCTATATCTCAAAACTATTCTATGATAAACAATTCATTGAGATGCAAAACAGTGAAAAGGATGATAAAGTTGACCTACTTCAATGCACAAAAGATGGCAGTCATGATTTCAAAAACAAAAATAAAGAAAAGAACAGAACAGAAGAAAAAAAAAAGAAATTCATAAGAAGTAGAATATTTTAAATTTAAACCTAAAAAAAGGTTTTACTTTTTTAAAGTTTGCATTCCCTCTTGATACTGAGAATTATTTTCAGTCTTTCAACTACCAGTAAAAACAAAAGACTATAAAGCAGTATTATAAATTAATGCCTGTTGATCCTTACAGCGATAGGCTTTTTTAAATAGCCCCCATTTCCCTCTAGCCCAATAAAACTGGAGTCCTTGACTCCTCAGACCCAGCCCGAATTAATTATGTTCGCAATTTTTTTGCAAACAAAATGAATTTCTATACTTAGATATATGTTTGTTGAAGTATTAGAAGATAAAAAAATATGGAATATTTCTCCGAGACAATTAGATAGATCACGATAGAAATGACTTCCAAAGTTTGAGGCGGGCAGCGCCATGTGTGGGGAAAAAAATACATGACTGGGGTTGTAACTGTAAGAATTCAGTTTTAAAACCCCTCTCAATCGTTAAAAACCAAGGGAAGAGGCCAAGTCTTAAATACCACCAAAAAAAAACCCCACCATTCAAAGTCAGCAGTTTGAACAATCTAAGGCTCTAAATAAAAATGAAATCCTATCCTAAGAGAACCTCAGAGACAAAGGAAAAAAACTTTAAGATAACTTTCTCCTGTTTTTATAACATTTCTTTCCATTGTAAGCAACATCAACAGCATACTTTACAATCAAATTTTAAAACCTGAAAATGTTAAGAGAATTTTGGGTACTTCTGAAGTACTTATTGTCTTTTTGCGATCTATTAATTTCTAAGGGGGGAGATATCAAATATTTTCTGTTTATGTATTTGAACAGCCAATATCCTGCAATGATCTTTTCTAACCCATTTATTTTTCAAATTCCAACTTTTCCAGTTTAATTGACCTTTGAAAAAAAAAAAAAGATTTTTGCCAAATTTTGTAAAAACTTGGACTAAGAGAATAGAAAACCTTATTTGAAGCAAAATCACCTGGCAATAAAGCAGAGAATATTACAGCAAAAGTATTCTTTTCATAATTATCCTAAACTCAGCTGAACAGATCTTGAACAGTTTTCTCTAAAAACCAAAATTAAAAGAAAAGTATCATTAAATAAAATAATTTTTAGAAAAGGAAAAATGTCTTATTATCAGCCTCTTTTAAACTTTGCAAAAGCAATTTTTTTCGTTGGAGTTACGCTTGGTACTACATTTCAAGATTTATATTCTACTGCAACCAAAGATCATTGTGATTGTGAAACTGATTATTATTTTTAAATTCTGCTGAACAGCAAGCTCTAAGCATGTTACAATCTGTTATAACGCCCAGCAGACCTGATAGCATTTTAAAACAATCTTAGCTTCCAAGGAAGCATACAGTGCAAGCTGCCATTTAACGTCTTGCCTCACATCTTTGGGTTAGGTTATTATGCACAGCTGAATTCACTGCAGTAGTTTTACTTGTTCATGTTAACATATCAAAGATTCCAGTATATCATATCTTCTGCTACGGCCCAAACTTTAGTGTCAGTTTTGACGTAGAAATCTCTCAAAGGGCCAAATGCACAACAAGCCCCATGAGTTCATCATTTGAAGGAGAAAAAAATACATTCAAAAGATTTTTTTTTAATTTCTTTTTACCAATAAGAGCTTCAAACAAAATTTCCACAGCCAAAATAGATTACTTTCTTCTCCTGACAGCTTTTCCAAGACCATCATTAAAGGTCATTAACCAACAAATCCATCTCCAACAATTTCTCCACATTCCTCGTCATCTTTTTAAATCTTAATTTGTAATGCTTTCATTTTCACCGATATTTACTTTTATAATAACATCTCTCACCACACCTGATGTCCAAACATCAATTTTCGCAATACTTCATTTTGTATGTTTGCACACTTTTATTTTTCATTTTTTAAAATAATAAAAGCATTTAAAGGTCCACCCATTATTCTGCACAGAAAGCACATCATACCTTTTTAAAAGACGTCTTAATTGAGTGTACAATTGACTTTCATTGCAAAAAGCCAAAGTAAAAAGAAAGTGTTGTTTGTTTCAATGTCTTATCACCTGGAGAAACTCTTCACCACACTTTTACGCTGCCTTTGTTCTGTAAAAAGGCTACAGCCACAAATTCAATTCCACAAAATTTCGATCTGTCCAACTCTATTTTATTTCCTGCTCAAAGTGCCTCCAATTTTTATAAAGATCTACTAGATTTTTATTATTGATAAGGAGATTCAGAAGCATCGTTTGATCCTACTACCTCAGACTTTTCTGCAAGAAAGCTGTAACTTGAACATTTTCAATGAAATCTTCTGTAGGTCTTACACCAAGAAATAAAACAGACTTCGATCAACAAGGGATAGGCCTATAATCTTACACGAGTGTTAGTACGTTTAAGTCTCCAGAGGCCAGCTCTATTCGGACTCGAGTCCGAATATAACTTTTACCTATTCGGACTCGAGTCCCAATATGGGTTTTATATCAATTTGGACTCGGGGCCGAAAAAAAGGTTTTATTTATTCGGACTCAGCTTTTAAGCGAGTTATTTGAGCGTGAGGAGGTTACATTATATTGTCGTCGGGGGATTTTACATACATGTAGAATTAGAACGAGAATTGCCTACTAGGACTGTGTAATTGTGTCAAAAGTCAGAGGACTGCACTCTCATTAGATCTACCCAATGGCAGTGTTTAAGTACACGGTAACCGACAACGCAGGGTCTTTCCACCATCACTATAGCATCATCATTACTTCCACCACCATCTGTCTTTCCACATGTTTAATTTAATTTTGTTGTGCGTTACAGTTTTTCTGTAATTATTTTTTTATTATATCGCACAAAATCGACAGTCATGGCCTCTTCCCAACACCTCTTCCCCCAGCAAGCAGAGAGTGCGAGATCACTAGGCGCAATCTCATTGGTCTACATAATTAACTTTGCCCCCAGCAAGGTCAGCTCAACTTCGTCATTCTGTTCATACTAATGATGCAGGGTGTGCCAGTTTAGATAGATCTAGATCTAGTAATTGGATATTAAAGCTCCCGTCTTGACTGTTATCATTATAATTTTTTTTTAAGTTCGTACATGCTGGAAATATTTAGGAACAAGGAGCAGAAGTCGGAACGGATGTGATGCTGGACTCAATTCAGAGTCTGAATATAATTTTTCTCTATTCGGACTCGAGTCCGAATAGTTACTTCGTTAAGTGAAGTGTAAGTGCAGTAAAAAAGAATGCTGTTTATACCATACACGCAAGAAAAACTATAGAGGCCTCTTATAAAAACAATATCATGTACACATGTTTCTCATCACGATCATGTTTAAACAAGCACAGTACAGCGGTTGCACTCATGACTAAGATGACAGAACACTTCATTGTAATACTTCTGTTCCTAATTCATTTTTTAACCACTAAGGCATGCATGTGGTCTTTTACTTCAGACGCCATGCCATACATCGTCGCAGCCATAAAAAGCCATTTATAACGTAGAAATAAAAAGACAAAGACTTAAGAAGAATAAAAATGAAAATTCCTTAGCGCCTTTTTTGCGAATAATAATAGAAGACAGCCTAGATTCTAGTTTTACATTAAAGAATCACTACTTTATAATGCCAACAGTTATAATGTTAAAACAGGAAAGAGGGAAAGGTTGTGATTGCTACTAAAGAAATATCTGTCTCACACACTAGATCTAGAATCTAGTTGGAACAAATCAACAGCATGGCATGGCATGGTCAATGTCAAAACAGGCTAGAAATCTAGTCTCAAACAAAAACAGAATATTAAAACCTTGTAGTTGTCTTACAATACTAAGGTAGGTCCTGCTATTTCCCGTTCTCTCTTTCTCGTCATCCGTTAATCAGTTCAACAGAGGTCCATAAACGAGAAAATATACAATGTGAGTGAAGATCAATGTCAAAAAATCAAAATCGATCGATCCACATGCAATCACTTGTGATCGGGAATGGAACTGCTGTGCATGCACACACGTGCTATAACAATATAAGATAAGTTACAAACAAAGAATGCAAAATAAATCATAAAAAGTTCTCACCTGCATTGAATCGGCACTAATAATTTCGCCATTAAAAAGTTTTGCTATTTCAAGGGCTAACTTAGATTTTCCAGCGCCAGTAGCCCCTAATACAACCACGAGAGGTAGTCTGGTGGCGGCCATTTTTAAAGTAAGGGGAAGTAAGGAGCATGGAAAACAGAACAGGGCTAAATATAGCGGAAAACAAGGAATGAATAGGAACCGAAACGAAAAATCCTGTTCATGCTTGGCTGTTAGGCCTTGTGTTCCTCGGCCTAGACTGTGCTCCTCAAGAAACAGAGAATTGGAAAGTCAGTTTTAAGGGCGTCGAGTTGAGTTAAGAGGTTTAGGGTAACGATGATTAAATCTGTCCTCTTATTTATTGCACAGCTACATGTGTTTTAAAAATTCATTTGTAGAAAACTCCGTTCTAAATGCGGAATAACAGTAACAGTAATTAATAGCCAACAGAAAAGAGAAAAATCTATAACTTTTGTTTCCCTCTAAATCCACTCTCTTTCCAACAAACTTCAGATTGCCTCCAGTTGCATACCGTTATTAGGGACTGAATTTTGAAAGAAACAGGTTTTTTAAAGTCAGAAAGAAGAAGCTTGTTCGTTACTTTTTATTACGAGGGATGTTGTTAATGCGAGTCCACGTGCTCTTTGGTTGTGAAGTGCCTCAATGTAAATCAGTCGACAAGATCGCCTGAAACTGAAAACAAACACGTTTTGTTTTTATGGCGACCGAGTCGGGCGATCGGCCGATCCCATCCGTAGTGGGCACCCCGTATTACCGACAAGTCGGGCGCAATCGGCTTGTGCCACGATAGCCGCTTTGCGCCTTCAATCTGGCTAGCAAACCGCCCCGACCGGACCCGATACGCCAATGGGCACCCCGTCCAATAAGACAGAACTGTCAAAATCACCTGCACACTCACCCCCGTCCCCAA
>NW_004798395.1:77005-79125 GCF_000002075.1 Aplysia californica
ATACTAAGAATTAGTAAGATGATCTCCTTTTGGGGGGGGGGGGGGGGGTTTTACAGTGCTCGCAACTGCATAAGGTCATATGAGCGCGCGAGACACACCTAATATTTTCAGTTGGTAGGAAAATTTTTAATTTTGCCCGGGTGGCGGCCGAAGCCTACTCTTAATGATTTTAGACCACCAAGGGATCTTTAACGAGCGCAACTTGCACATGGGCCCTCCGAGATTTTTCGCCCTCGTCCGAGAAGGCTAGGTGTAGATCTTTCCTACCGGAAGATCAGGGGTGTGGCAGAAAGACAGCAATAAGGAGGAGCCAAAGAGTAGAAGTAGAAAGGCTGTAGAAAGAGTCAGGAGCACAGAGGAAGGGGCAAAGGAGGTGAGGGGGTGGGGACAGAAAGTGGAAATGAAAGCAGACAACAGAACATTGATAGAGAGCAGGAAAGGAGGTGAAAGGAGACAATTTTAGAGTAGAAAATGCTTCGGTCGCTACCTGAATTCGAACCCGGGACCTTTGAATGAGAGGTCAACACCTTAACCTAAAGGCCACGAGAGCCCCCATATGATCTCCGTTGCCTTGACAGTCGAATAACAAACACAATACATGTTATGTGTATTAATCAAATCCGATTAAGTGTTATAACGTGGGTGTCGCAGCGTGTAAGTTTGTTCTTGTTGTTGTTGTGTTGTTGTTGTTTTTGGGGGGGTGTTCTGTTTTGTTTTATTGGAGTGGACGAGGTTGGGGGGTGTGCAGATAGGGAGTGCAAAGGGGGCTTGGGGAGGGGAGCAATGGGGGAGGAAGCAAATGGAAAAAAGGGGGGTTTATGCGTGGCATACGGAGTATTGCTCTTCCAGTGAATCTGGCCACGCGCATTCTATTGGGGTCACCTGAATTTTCGTCTGTCTGCCTTTATGCACTCCAGAAAATAGGCCAGGGAACTGTTTTGCTCATTTTTGGATTTCGCCTTTAAAACCAATACTGACCTCTAACCTACTGTAGGTCTGTCAATGTAACCAACGCCCACCCACCCGCCCGCTCTTTCTTCTCCCCCTCCCCCTCTTTCTTTCTCTGTCTCTCGTCCTGTGTGCGTGGGGTTTGTGTGTGTGTGTGTGTGTGTGTGTGTGTGTGTGTGTGTGTGTGTGTGTGTAGGTGTGTGTGTGTATGTGTGTGTGTGTGTGTGTGTGTGTGTGCGTGTGTGTAACCATGAGCATGTGGTACCGAGAGACGAAAGTGTGAGCAAAGTACAGCGAATCCACGAATTGTTTGATCTATATTATTATATACTCCAAACTCAACTTCACGAAAAATGTAATTTTAGAGTGAAACTAACTCGTCTCGCTGGAGGGGGTAACTGGCCCAGTTCCGTGACAAAAGTTCGCTACGTCATGTACTCCCCGTGTCTCAGACACTCTCAGGCGGAAAGCTTGAGTTCAGAGGTCAAGTAGTGGCTATATAAAGAAAGTAGTCCAAAGTTGCATAAAGTATCGTATCGTTCCAGTACTTATCGATTGTGTTATGATCCGTGCTTGTTTCAGTGACTGTCAACAAAGATAGTACAAGACAAGATGGGCCACTTCTCTCTTTGAGCCAATTAAAAAAGTGTCCTCAAAATTTGGTGGCGCCCTCTTCACAAAAGCGCACTCTTTGCGAACAGAGTTACCCTACTTGAGTTTTAAAAAATCAAAGTGAAACTAGCAAGTTTTGGGATAAATTTCGGAAGAACGCTTTTTAAAAATGGTTACGCTGACAAAAAACCTCTTCCGGAGGAAAAGGAGATGGTTTTCTTCGTTTAATTTGACTTTAGAATGAAGGGCGAGAGGTCATTAAAATTTTAAAAAACCTAAAACTCCGCACTGAACGTACCCGAACTGCTGATGAACAGCAGTCGATCTGCGCATGCAAGGAGGTGCTATTCCTATTCTTCTTCTGGAAAAACGAAAGAGAGCTTCAAAACAGACTGCAGCGCCATCTGAAGCAAAGAGCATACTTCCTGCGGACACTTTTTAGGCTGAGTGGCCCATCTTGTCTTGTATTATCTTTGCTGTCAAGTCTCGTTTTCATGTGGGCCGATTGCCATCGTTGTTGTTCGTCCTATTTGTACTGAAATTCAATTGTCAGTTACAAT
>NW_004798395.1:79225-80245 GCF_000002075.1 Aplysia californica
TCTCTCTCCTTCTCACTAAATACCACTCAGCTTTACCTTCCGATTGAGACAAAAACCAGAAACTCCGAACTTTATTTTGTTTGGAATTTTGTTTTAAAGAAAGAGCGTATTCAACCAGGGTTGTTTAGAAAACTGCTATCGTCGCCCTGACCTTGTTTTCTTTCTGCCATAGTTCACAGACCACGTAACCAGTCTAAAAATACTACAACACCCAACACAAAGATGCGAGCGACTCCCTTCTCTGATCGGCTCGGTTCTTTGTCCGAGCTCTGCCATGCTAGGCTGGGCTAGGCTAGTGCTACAACAGTACGTCTGCCTGCCTGCCTGCCTGCCTGCCTGTTTGTGCCATCAAGAACTTGTCTCCGACTTGCCTCTCTCCCCGTGCCATGATAGCGACGAAAGAAAAGTGCCTCTCGGTACGGTCACCTCGGTGCGATGCAGCGTGCAACAAGTTTGAGACAAGGGATCACCTGTCGCTACTCTGGCGGCTCGCGCCGACAAAGAGAGCTGTTAGCCGACTCGTGTGGCGATCATTTTCACGCTTCGTTGGACGTTTATAATACGGCCCAGATCTGATTCAGCTTGTTGCTTCCGAGACGAGATTTTGATGATTTCCATTGTCGGGACTTGTCCATCTCTGAATTCTTTTGTCTCGACCGTGTTGAAATTTGTTTTTAGGATAACATGGGTTATGTTTTACAAGCAGGATCTAGAACTAGATTTCTACATTAAGCAGGGACATTTATTATATTATAATATGAAGTGTTTTGTTTTTGTTTTTGTTTTGTTTTGTTTTGCTTTGCTTTGTTTTGTTTTGTTTTGTTTTGTTTTGCTGTTGTTGTTATTTGTTGGGTTTGGGTTGTTGTTGTTGTGTGGGGGTTTTTTTGGGGGGTGGGGGTGGCCTTTTAGTGTATATTACAGGCCTATATGTATTACCATTATATTATTATTCGGCATTCCCAGGGATGTAGCTTCAATTCGAATGTATACTATGTGTTTGCTTGTGCGTATGTCTGTTTG
>NW_004798395.1:83168-84808 GCF_000002075.1 Aplysia californica
ACACACACACACACACACACACACACACACACACACACACACACACACACAAAGGCATACGAGAACTGATGGGTTTTCTGAGGGTAAAACACACGTCATTCCTTTTGAATCAACCTCTTAGAACCATACATGTATTAAGTAGCCTTGTTTGTTTTGGTAAGGGTTTTACTTTTACAGCGCCCGAAACTGCATAAGGTTATGGGGATTAATTTTGAATTTTTGTCGGGGTGGCGGCCTAAGCCAAGTGAAGTCTTATCGATTTTGGACCACCAAAGGATCTTTAACGTGTGCAACTTGAACACGGGACCTCCGAGATGTTTCACCCTTATTCGAGAAGGCGAGGTGTTAGTTCTTACCCACCCTAAGATCAGGTGTGTGGATGAAAGACAGCAGTAAGAAGGAGCCGAGGAGTAGGCTAGCAGTAGAAAGAAAGTTAGAAAGGCTGCAGACAGAATCAGAAGCCCATAGAAGGAGACAAAAAGGAGGGGAAGGGTGTCGGCAGAACATGGTTAGAGAGCAGGAAAAAAGTTGAACGGACAACATTTTTTAGATGAAATTTTTCTGTCAGTGTCTGGTTTCGAACCCTGGACCCATTGGATGAGAGGCGAATACCGTACCGGTAAACTCAGACCA
The DNA here is from genome assembly GCF_000002075.1 of Aplysia californica. Taxonomy (NCBI): domain Eukaryota; kingdom Metazoa; phylum Mollusca; class Gastropoda; order Aplysiida; family Aplysiidae; genus Aplysia; species Aplysia californica. The sequence continues at coordinate 83,802 of NW_004798395.1, forward strand.
CGAGAACGTCCCTTAGGTAGCCTTTGATCAAAACTGATTAGTCACGCATTACCTTCACTAAAGTTATCGCTATGTTTCACCTTGTTCTCGTACACCGACTGAATTGAACAAAGATTACACTTCACTGACATATATTTAACGTCTACTGACAGATATGGACGCTTGTATCGTTCCTAATCCGCTATATAAATCCAGGCCAGCTATGCTGTTTTCCGCGCACGAACAACCCTATTCAGCCCGCAGCATTACGTTCAATAACATTAATATTATGTTCTCAAATAAACTAATTTTCTCGCCATTGCCTTGTTTTTGTAAGAGCTTATGTAAACGTGCAGAAAGCAGAGGCCTAGAACGGGGCCAAAAAGCGTGATCACTGCATTTGCTCGTTGCGCAACACGTTAGATTGTACATTATACACATTCCTTGACCTCATTTCTTCACAATGGCGGCGCACCCTTCTGCACCGACTTCGCCCCTCCCCCAGACGTCTCCAACTTCCTGTTTCTTCCAAACTTGTCGGTCTTCGCGCCAGAGGGGGGAAAACCCAACCAAGTCTTGTGAGGAGTGCAGCCAGGCCCCTCTTCGCTGACCTTCCATGACCTGGAATTCTTTACGCCGTTGAATGTGCATGCGATACTCGTATTAGGAGCAGGAATTACGCGGAGTTAGGGTTACAGCTCCTCCGCAAAAGAACCGTTAAATGTCACAAGACGATCACTGCGTGCCATTTGGGACTTCTGTCTTCTCGATTTATTTACCCCCCCCACCCTCTTCCCCTTTCCCTCCGTTCCTTTCTTTTCCCGCAACTGGATTGTCTTAGTTAAGACTATTAAAAAGATATTGCTTCTTTCCAAGCACAAACTTACAAAAATATTTAGAAATTACATGGTGCTTGCTAAAGTCTTTGCGTAAATTAAGTAAATTATATGCGAAGTAAACTGGGTGTTCGTTCGTGTGTATGTATGTTTGTATGTGTGGGTGTATGTGTGTGTGTGTGTGTGTGTGTG
>NW_004798395.1:85134-98891 GCF_000002075.1 Aplysia californica
GGAGAGTACGATACGATGGAGTGAAGGAGAGAAGAAAGAAAAATAGGGAAAGGGGAGAGGGCGAGACGGGGGGAAAAAAATTCAGTACGAGCTACTAAAAAAAGTCAGAAAAATGAATAAGAAAGAATACGATTGATGTGCACATGTATCCATCCATACCATTATTTATACTTAATGAATCTGTCCATCAAGTGAGAAATGAGAGAAAGACCAGCGTATGATGATGCTTTCATTTCTCTGCACAGTTCTTAACATATTATTCTCCTACTAGATCTAGATCTAGATCAGCTGCCTTTTCGCCTGGCGTTGAGTTGAACACATTCTTTGTTTCACCACGAAATACAGCGATGACGCAAGTGCCGAAAGGCACGGAAGTCGGTCTCGGCTGTGGGCTCGGGTGAACTTTCTTTCCAACGATATAAGTAAATAAAACAGAAAAGAAAGTTTTTGGGGGTGGCAGTGGGAGAGAAGTCTGTCAAGGACTTTGCCTAAAAAGGGCTTACGAAACACACGTGCGGCGCAGATGGGTGCAATATGTTGAGCTTGATATCGTTCTGTGGTCCAGAAGTCTGCTTTCTTACACTTCTTTTCTTCTATAAAACTGAAGGGATTCATACGCTTTTGTCCTACATCATCACCTTTGTTTGTCTGAACAGCACTAGACTATTATGAAGGAAGTACTCGAAGGCAAGATGCGGGGTAAAGGGTTAAAGTTTTTGGGTTTTTAATTTAAAAAAAAAATAATGGTGTTTTTAAAAATCACATTATGTCCTCATAGACAGTTTAGATTAATTTAGAGGGCGGAGTACCGACCCTGCCAGCCCGAACTGAGAGGGATACATGTACAAGATTCCAGCAGAAAAAACGCCGAGATACTCGATTATTAAACATGTTCTCCCCATTCCCTTCAGGAATGGAACTCAAGTTTCCTGCGTGCGAGCAAGCCCGCCTCTTATAGTGTCGATAAGGGTATCGATAGGGGCGTAAAATCCTTACCATTTCACCATTTTTCACCTGCGTGCGAGCGACAACGAAGCGCCAAACGCCACGGACGCCCGTCAAGTAGTGTGGACAGCGAACTATGACTATGAATATGAGGAACGATAACACCAAGGCATGGTCTGGCCTAAGTCTAAGTATGATGGAGAGTACGGCTACCTCAGAATTACAAAGTTCTATCTGCTCTGTGCTCAGTACCTAGTTTTGAGAAATTTGACTTCATCAAAGATTCTGAGTTTCATTTTCACAACAGGTCAAGCTTTTTCAAAGGCAGTTCTTTGAATACCTTCATAACGACTCCGACTAATCTTTCGATTTTGATATAGAGCAGATCGAACATTTCGATCCTAACTTCATGGTCTTGGTAACTCAAAACGGCCAAAGATGTCAGATAGAACTTTACAATTGTAAGTTAACGGTATGGCAGCAGCAAGCGACCTTAAGCATGCGGACCATTGCACGAATGCACGACAACCTCCTTTGAGACAGATGACATGACACCTCCAGTTATCAACACCTATTTTAACGCTTTGAGAGTTACACAATAACGTGTGCCTCTTCAAGTTGCTCTTGCCCACTCAAAATGCCCCGTTTATCTCTGATTTACATCACACGATTTGAAAGCGTCTGAATGAACAACTTTACTCTCAGTTATGAAATTTCTCATCAAGTTAAACAAAGACCGCTATTTGTTGTGTACCGTACATGATGTAATGCGCCGTGCATCATTGTATTGCTTCTGTTCTTGTTGTAACATGTGGCAAACAAACAATTCCTATTCTGTCGTGACTTGTGACTACCTGACAACGAATGATGATAATGGCGTGATAAGTCTAGGCCCCTTGGGATCTCTTTCAGAAATTTTATCATCAATGAGATGACGTCATAAGCCCTCCAGTGCGAGGCGCGTATGAACAAGTCAGAAGGAGATGCATCGCTAATTAAACAAAAAAAAAAATATATATATTATTATATAAAAAGTTCAACTTTAAAATGAATAACTAGATCTATGACGCCGGGAGTGGTGCTCTCGTAGACGTCAAAATATTGCCTATTCTAATCTATGACCTTTGAAATGATATTATTGCACTCGTATTCGTATAAGCCTAATGTAGATGTGTTTGTTTATTCGTGTGGTATATTATTATTGTTATAATTTGGTCGATTCAAGGAAAAGTAGGAGGGAAGGGTGGGAAGAAAGGGGAGATAGATAAATAGATACATGTAGATAGATAGATAGATAGATAGATAGATAGATAGATAGATAGATAGATAGATATATATATATAGATAGATAGAGAGAGAGAGAGAGAGAGAGAGAGAGAGAGAGAGTGGGGGGGGGGGGGCGTACAGATTCATTTATTACATGACATGTTTCATTGATTATTTCTATTGGTCCTATGTGTGCGTTCATCAATGGACGATGACTTATTTTCAACACCTCTTCCTCAGGGTCGCATCATCATCAAAGAACAGGACCACTTGGTTGTTGGTTGGTTGTCCTGCTTTTGCCACTGCCTTTCACTTCCAGAGGCATTATCAGTCATTATGGTTTAGAATCTACATGCACAAATCATGTACCGTACTTGCTATTACTATTGACCTACTTTCCGTTAAGTGCAGCAATTATCATAGATCAACCTCCCAACCTTTGTTGTAATAACTTACATTAAGTAACATTCCATCTCTTATTAATATGCCTACTTTTGATCTCCTTTTTATTTTGATAAAGAGTTTTACGGAACTTGCAACACATTTATAACGATGATAGAAAAGGAGAAAACACACCAGAGCACCCACCAACCTCTAACTGGGATTGGGCAAAATGATCCCTGACATAGCCTATATTACCGGAAGCTGATGTAGTCCTACATGATTAACTCACGTAGGGGTGGGCTTCCAGTCAAGGCCAGCCGGAGCAACATAGAAAACTGTCCAACAGAAAGACTAATTTAAATTATGTGTACTTACTGACTTACTCTACATGTAGTAGTTGTCTTTTAAACGTCAGCGCTTGAGAGTCTGACTTGATTATATGTTAGTTTTAGTAACAGTTTTATATACGGCACTTGCAACACAATGAGGTCATACATTATACTATAAGTGTCGAAGATTAGTTTTTTAGTAGAGGTTTTACGGCGCTCGCAACTGCATAAGGTCATATGAGCGCCAGAAGATTAGAGCTGTCACAAGAGAGTAACAAACATAAAAAAGATGAAGGGGAGACAAGGATGATAGATGTTTGATAGGAAAGAAGGAGCAAACCACACCAGAGCACCCGCCAACCACCCACGCCGGAGATTGAGGTGAACTTGTTACAAGAAAGTAAAACTAACAAACACAAACAAGTAGGAGGGGAGAATATAAGGACGACAGATGTTTGATAGGAAAGGAGTAAACCAAACCCGAGCACCCACCAACCACCCATCTCACTCACACAAAACGGTCATTTTTAGTGAAAGCAAAAAGTAAGATACCGGTACAGAGATAGACAGAACAGACAGCAGAAAGACAAGATGGGGCCTTAGCACTACCACACTCCAACCACAGCACTCGTTGCCTTTTCTGGAGCCAATCGTCGTTTGTTTAAAGAGAAGCACGCCGACTCAACAATCGTGTTCTTACGCCTCCATCTGTCAGTGTCAGGGTTCAACATCCCAGCAGAAAGACAAATATTAACACATTCTCCCTTGCCCCACTTGGGAATCGAACCCGGGTCTCCCGCGACCTGTGTACGACAGAGAAGCAGTTAACCACTACACCACAGAATAATACTATAATAATAGCTGAAGACGCCGATGTGCTTCTGCTCACTGGGCAACACAACAAACGTTCAGGTATAAAGTCTGGTAGCCTACTTCACTAACAGTGTAACACGTGTTGTCAACTGACTGAGGTTCCACATTTGTGTTGAAAGGGGCCAGCTAAAACAGCTAAAAATGGACAACACAGCTTTGGCAGAGTTCATGATGCAGCTTCCCTAAATCTTTATCTCCTAAGGTTGCAGCGGTCTTAAAGTAGTGAAAGCCTCGAACGGCACAATAAAATATAATACTAATACTGACGCACACGTGTAATGTAGGCTACTTCTCTTCCAACTAAGTTTAGAAATTATTGCAGCAAAAAAAGGAACTTACAGCACTGCATACCGCATAACAAAATATATTGTGGGGTGTTTTAATCCCTTAGATTTCGACCCATACATGAGCATTACCTACACACCCAGAAGTGCGATCCTCACTCTTCTCAGCTTTTGCATTGCTCTCGGCCTCGAGTCAGCCCAGTGGCTTTTGGTAACAAGCTGAACAGAGCAATTATAACCCTAAAAAGAAGTAGCAGTGGCAGATCATTCTAAAGCAACAACCAACCACAAACTCATTAGAAATGTTTTAGGTTAAGATCAAGTTTCCAAGAAATATGGTTTTTAACAACTGAGCAATCTTTTGTAAGTCGATTTCAAACAGATTAACGAACGCGAGGTTCGACCCTCCAAGAGATCATCCACTCTCACAAGGACAGGTCTATAACATTTTGTAGAGACAGGTACAATTAATACAAAAGTACCTCTTCGCATCGCACTGGGTTCTAAAACATGTCCAGCTGTAGTGTACCGTATATCCATCGTAGATCGTTCAAAAATGCCAAAATATACTGGCACCTCTAATTACAAGAAACAAGCGCTAAGACTCACATAGAGGCCTAAAAAAGACACAACTTCAGGCATGCCAGATACAAAGATTCGAACACTAATCAACACTGTAACACTGAAAAGTAAAAGTTTTAGTTTTAGTAGAGGGTTTAATTTAAACGGCGCTCGCAACTGCATAAGGTCATATGAGCGCCAGAAGGTGTTACAAGAGAGTAACAAAGATAAAAAAGAAGAAGGGGACATAAGGACGATAGATGTTTAACAGGAAAGAAGAAGCAAACCACACCAGAGCACCCGCCAACCACCCACTGAAAAGTAAAAGAGTGCGGAGAAGGAGCAAGATCAATGATAGCCAGAGGGAGAATGGTAGGCTACAAGAGCCAAGAGAACGTACCTCTATAGAGAGAAAAAACACAAAAACAGGTTGAAGCATTTTATATTTTATTTGGCAAAAATATATAACGGAAAGAATAAAAAAAGAAAATGCTGCTCTTAAAATGATAAATATCTTACTACTATCATTTTCAGGTTTACAAAAGAAACTAAGACATTTTATAGAATTTATAAAAGCTACTTTCCAAGAACAAAAAAAAAAAATGGAAGGATAAATTGCCCAAGGTAATTGTACATGAAAGCAAATTAAGTTTGGACAATGGTGAAAAATAAAAAGGAAGTTATGAAGTGATCTAACTTTAAAAAATGGCCAACCAAACAAATAAAATATAGGCGAGTCTAAAAAACGTCATAACGCCAGTAAAAGCCCACCTTCATTTCATATCTGGTAGCTTAGCACAGGATACAAATCTATGCGCTCATGGGGATGGGGGAAATCTATGTCACAGTATACACAAAAACTTGCAACGTAACAGATGCAGACCACACAGTTACAATACAGAAAACCACAATCTTTGGCCAAATCAAACTCCAAATAATACATGACATGTACAACAAATGTTCATCTATGTGCTATGTTCCTGCTGTCTTGGGAACTAGTCCACAATGCTAATGCCAAAATAAAAGGGGGGGGAGGGGGGGTTAAACAAAATTAAATGCATACTATGAGCTTTTTTTTTCTTTAAAAAGTACCTGGACCCTAAAACCAGAGCAAAAGACAAATTAGTATAAAAGCCCAAGTAGACAGTGTGAGTGTAATGCCATTACTGGAAAATAAAGCAAGAACTATGACAAAACATTTTGCTTGTGGTCATCAAAAGAAAATTAAAAACTTGTGCAATTGGTCAAGATGAATATCAGGTGCAGCAAGCCCATTACATCCTCATGCTGCCAAGCACTTGGGACCACATCCTTTACATCTTTCAAAGACTAATGGACTAGGATTGTATTCATTCCCAAGCGCTTCCACAAAATCAAAAACTATGGGAAGGACAAAGTGCCTTGGGGAAAAAGAAAGGCCCACAGTACATTCATCGGTAACATTAACTTCTAATACAGAAGTTTTTCCCCCCCTCCTCTAATTACCAATACTACATCAAGTGTTTCTAGCCAAAGTAACGCACACATGTACAAAACTGGGGAAAACGTACAAATTACACTCGGAAATAAGGCAAATGCAAGGCAGATTCAAAACCAGAACACATTGTGAAGCGTTTGTTAAAACCAGAAACCTCTGCAAGGAAAGGATACAACACCATGAAAGGAAAGGTATTTTTAAAAAAAGGAAAGAAAGAAAGAAAAAAGCCCCCAGAACTATGTCGTGTTGCCTGCAAGGGTCTTACTTCCTCGGTTCCTTTCAAGGGACCATCTAGTAGAACCATTCATGTAGGACCCCCCCCAAAAAAAAAACAACAAAAAAAAAAACACAAAAGGGTGGAACAAGCTATCAAACCATTGCATTGTTTTTAAAAGATTAACGGCACCACAAAAACACAAATATACATGTACATCTGTCAGGGACAATGGAAACAGGATCGGTAGGGTGAGATGAGATCTCAGGGGAAACGGGAGGACGACAGAAACTCAAAAAGATTATTCAAAATAATGCGCAACCACCGCACACTTTATAAATATGCAACTACCTGCAAGGGACATCTTTAACCCTTTCCTATTTGTGCTAGTACAAAAGTGCTTACATGTGTATTAACATTTACATGACATGTATAATCATGGGGAAAAACCTCAACAAGTACACACAACAGGACAAAACTAATTCCCCGCTCGACCGCCTCTTGTCAAGTCTTTAACACAAAATTGTTTTCAGCAGTACAAGTGAAAGTGTTCAAATAATAATTTCCAGAAATGTACAGGATAATGAATTCCATAATATGAGAGTTGAAACATCTGAGACATCTTTTGGTGATACAATTTTGGACCCTTTGAAATGAAATAAGAAATGATAATGTGTATGTAAGAGGCAGAGACTGAAACATAGGAGGATATTCAAATGAACGTTGCAGTATAAAATGATACAAGAACTGGGAGTGAAAAAAAATCATAAGCAGATGACATTACCAAACATTTGCCCCTGGACGGTGAATCGTAGTGATAATCCGAGATGTCCAAGTGAATATCCTCCCATGATTTCAAGGATGAGGAGATGCCCTTAAAACATATGCCAGGCTTTCCTCCATTCATATATCAGTTAAAGCACACCAACCATGCACCCAGTAGCAAGCATTCCGGATAAACACACTTGCTCCATGCACACAGTTTTCCATATAGTCAATACTGTTTTTCCGCACTTTCATTGCACTGTCAGGAGGATTAAACCCTAAAAGCCATCCACGAATTTCACTGAACACATTGGCACCAGTCAGTTTTCTGCACTGCAAAAACTTTCAAGTCACTCAGTACTCCACAGCACTAGTCCTTTCACACGAATAACTAGTATCAGTCTAAAAGCGGTCTTTTATACAAACATGTTTTTATAAAATGCATAGACCTGGAACACAAACTGAATTGTCTCTAATGCATTCATGATCGTTGAGCCTCCAAAAGTCTGAGCTGCTTTTCAAGATGTAACCGCTTTTGTACCAAACTTTCTATCTCATCTGTTTGTTGAGAGTCGAGTCTTCTCAATTCTTTGATGTAATTTGTACCCTCATTGAGAACCATAACTTTAGAGGCTTTAGCATGGTGCCTGATCTTTGGAAGTTCTACTCTGAGGACTGCAAATAAATCTGCTAGCTTCTGTCTGCGATTCCTTTCCAGCTGGTTGTGATGGTGCTGCTTCTCTTTGTCGGAGATATCGATGTTGTTTGCCATACGTTTCCTGCTGTGGGTCCGTTTGGCCATGACAGTTGGTCTGCCAGTTTCAGTCAAAGAAAGATTTGACCCGGGGCTCATGGCATAGTCGTGGAAGTTGACGCTGTTACTGTTCGCAAGAACGTGTGTGGGTGCAGATTGTTGCTGAGGGGATTTTGACGACTTCTTTTCTTTCTGCAGCTTGCGCTTTTGTCCAGATATAGTGTTTGAACGTCCCGCCATGAGGTTTTCGGCGAGAGAGGCAGAACTGGAGACACCCTGTGATGAGTTGACTCTGAGCAGTGATTTAGATGACGTGGACTGCGATATAAGTTTTGATATTTTCAGAAAATTGTCTTTCTTAGGGCTCGAAGATGGCGATGGAGTAGTAGAGGGGGAAGCAGAGCTTGAGTACTCTCCACAAGATCGTGGAGTCTCCGTAACTGTCTCAATGTCAACATCACTGTCGTCTCCTGAGAAAAAAAAAGGGGACAATATATAAACACAACTGACAATATAAGAGATTCTTTTACAAGGATGGATTACATATCATGTGACACTTGAATTTTCAAACCAAATAGCAATGGTTGTGCTAAAAACAGTCCTTTTTTTAACCAATACTTTTTGAATTATGAAATGGTTTCAAAATAGAAAAAGTAAATGCAATAGTTTTCAAAGTGTACGACTGTTGCACAGCCTGATATAATAAGAGTAAATTTGATTTTTTTAACCCCCAAAAAAAAATTAAAAAATTAAGACAGTTTCAATAAGTGTTTCACAGCACTTGCAACACAATATAAAATAAGGTCAAATAAGTGCCGGAGATTAGAGGTGTCACAAGAGAGTAACAAACACTAAAAAGGAGGGGAGATAAAGACGTTTGATAGGAAAGAAGATGCAAACCACACTAGAGCACCCGCCAACCACCCATTAAATTAAGGCTTAAGGCGTAAGGATTATTATATACGTAGCTTATCATGGAGAAGATGGTAGCATGAGAAAAAAGCCCTGGTGCAGATTGAGCAGAGAGAAAAACAACTAAAATTAAATGACAAGAGAGAAATTTATTGAGGTACTTCCAGCAGAGAAAACTAGGACAAACTTTCACAAAAACAAAATAGAAAACATTCAAAGGACAATTGAGATAAAAACCATTTTATACCTGGGAGGCCACTGTCTGAGTACGTAGATGACGTATCTGGAAAGGTCAAGCCTTCGGGTTCATCATCTTCTGGGTAATCAAGTCCGGAGAACGAGCTTTTTGTGAAGACATGGTACTCGTCAGTGTTGCTGGTGTGACTCCAGGCACTGAACACCTCTGGCTGAGGTGTTTGTTGCTGGGCGTTCTGTTCCTCCAGGGGGCACATGATTTGTCCCAACATAGAAGCACCAGCAGAGCTGCCTCCATCATTTAATGATCGGTCCACAGTAGACCCCATGAATGGATCCTTCAACTGAGGGGCCTTTTCTATCTTTTCTTTACAGTTGTTGCAATCCGCTTCACAGAGTAGCATAGACGGAGAGAAATCCAGTGTAACATCATGATAATCCATCATTTTTGCTAAATCCACAGTTGGCTCGTCCGGCAACAATTCCCCTTCACTTTCTGAGTTGTCAAATAGGCTTTCTCCAAAGAGTTTCTCTGTCATTTCTTCAAATTCGTTAGCGTCGAAGTCCAGAAAGGACGAGGACAGGTGGGGCGACCGCAAGTAATGCGCCTGCAAAGAGAGATGTAAAGAAAAAGATAAGCTTACAATGTCAAACTACAGTACTACAGAGAAGGCTTCTGGAACATTTTGAAGGGGGGGGGGGGGTGGTGGTGGTTACATAGACTCATAGAGACAAAACTTTACAGTGAATGTAATGCAGTTGGATGTTTTACGCCCCCCTCGACACCAATAAGATCCATTTGTGTGTGTGTGTGTGCGCGTGCGGTTTGGGGGGGGGGGGCAAACAATTCGATCTCTAGATCTAGATCCTTATAGATTTAGACGAATCTAGATCTAGATCTAGTCTAGATCTATATCCAATATGGAAACTTAGAATACAACCTTAGTCTGAAACATAATAATAGGCATTGATTCTAGATTTAGATCTAGAAAATCTAGACTCTAGGTGAACGTCAACAGACAAGTAAAATATCGTAACACTAACAACCAAGATGATCTCTAGATCTAGATCTAGATATATTAGATCTAAATCTAGATCTAGAAAGTCTAGATCTAGATCTAGGCCAAACATAGAGTCTAGATTTCTATGAACTCTGGTGCTCTGTGTATTTTCTATGGCTATGGACAATTCATGTCTCAAACTTATAACAGTATGGTAAGGATCCCCCGACCTTTGGACATGAGTGGAGAAATTAATATTCATGGGAACCTAAAATTTAAGGCCTAGATCTAGAATCTAGATTCTAGGTCTAAAACTAAAGGTAGGCATAGCCTGTAAATCTAGCAGAGCTTGAGGAGTTGGGAGACGGAGATGAATGGTAATCGTAATCAAAGTGGATGGCTAACTTGCGATGCCGTGTGCAGGCATCGTCTAGAACATATACCGGCGATACTCATCTTTCTCCATATGAGGCAAGATATGTATGTTCTAACTTAAAAAGCATCATTGTTTTGACTAGTAGTATAACACTTGTGACAATAACCTAAATTGATTCACAAAGTACCAGTCGGAACATATAGATAAGTCAGATTCCAACAATACAACACCCATTCGTTAAAATTAGTGTAACGTCCGTGTTTAACCGCAACTAGGCTCTGGCAAGGAAGAGGGAAGGAAGGAACCTCCCACGGACTACAGTGTCAATGAAGGCGCAAGTAACAGATCAACGGAACACCAAAAAGATATAACCTAAAACACCAGTGTGTTGATTCCTGTTGAAAACGGAAAAGATGTTCAACTTACCATCTTTCCTACTTCGCGACTTACTCCACAGTCTGAATTAAAATCTAAAACACCCGGCATACTCCCGTTCTTATGAAGAGCTGAGACCGATCTGAGCTGATTTCCACGCACGCCCTGCTGGATATAGATTAGCGAGCCCTGCTCGCAGCTGTATTACTACGCTGCATAATCATTTGCGGTATTCACAACCAAGGTCAGATTTACACATCACCTATTTCTTTGATACTGGCACCGTTTTATTTGAAATGTGTAGTTTGACTGATAAAGATAATGAAGTAGTTAATAAAAAACCCAACTTGATAGTATATATAACAAATTTTAAGAAAATTTGTAAACTACTTTTTATGTAGCACTGAGTAATCAGGTCCTTATGGCGGGAACCTATGTGGGCGGAGTCATGAATATGCAAGAGAGTTCATGACCAATGGCTAAGTCGCATGACTTCACCAACACTTGTTGAATGTGTCTTCAATGAACGTGCTTGCGGGGAACGCTCTCGCCTTGCGTAAAATTCGAAGTTGTACTCTGATTCGCCCCACTCGAGTGTTGTGGCGAGGTGAAGAGTAGGCCTTGGGCACCGCGTATTTTCCAAGTCAACTTCTGCGGCGCAGGCATCATAATTATTGGCACAGTAGGCCTAGGCTACCTCTCTTCGATGTTTCCATAGTCATGGGGAAACTTGAGAAAGTATTACCGCGTCGGAACATGATGTGCAATTGGCTAAATCTACTTGTAGAGTATGCCTAACTAAAAGTTGTTGTTTTTGTTTTTAAATGATTTCTCCTTAAACAAGAGGCGACCATGAAACACCGTTGCTGTTCTTTTTTTCCCCAATATCTCTGAGCATTGCTAATGCGACGAATGAGATGCCATAATAAATGTGTGTGCGCGCGCGCGCGCGTGTGTGTGTGTGTGGAGAGAGAAGTATGTTACGAACAGTGAGTTAATGAAGTCAACCCTGAAAAAAAAATAACGGCATGAAAAGATGTTTTATTTGTCCCAAGATAGGTTGTTTAAAATAACCGACCACCAAAACAAATCTCTTTACACTGTTTCCTTTTCTTTATTTTCAAAAAATAATTAGTTTTCATCTCACTCAAACAGCATATAAAAGAATATTATAAACAAAGAAGTGGACCCCCCCCCCCCCCCCCCACACACACACACAAAGGCCGAGAAATAAGAACTTAAAGCTGAAAGCCCGAGTAATGTGCATGCAATCTGCGTGAAGTCGCCAGATGTACTCACACCACGGTTAAATGTCAATGACCTTAAAGTTTATTTGACGTCATAAAAATCGAAAGCAAACAATTCCTTGTCGAGACTACATCTGCGAGCGTGAAGAATGAGGCCTTTCACAAAAAAGTCCTATTGTTATTGGTCAGTAATGGAGATCCTAGTTGACCTACATCTTAATATCTGCATCGATCACTTTGGGTATTTCCGAAGAAACTTTGAACTAAACGAGGGGAGCGCATGGGCAGGTACGCATTGAACGTCGCTCTGTTTCTTTAGATTCTACTTTAAAATTTTCAAAATGCTTTAAACATAATGTTTACGGTGAAAGGAAGAATTGTAAATCAAATTCAACACTGAAGTTGGAACACAGTCGTTGACACTTAAGATCTGTGTGAAGTTTTATTCATTACTATTAATTAATTTTTCTTAATCAACGTAAAATGAAATTTATGATGGTTAAGCAGTTATAACCTGCACTTAAGACCACCCCACCCCCTTTGCGGTTTTGTGGAAAAAAAATTGGCGGACTTATTGTTTATTGTATATAAATATATACATGTAATTAGGCCTACTAAAACACTATGTTATAATGACACTGCACAATGGGACCACATAATGTGTCTAAGATGACCACATTTCTCTTTGCCGAGGGGAGGTTATCCTGGGAGTTCGATTGTAATTAGATGTAAGTTTTATTGTTAATGCAGTTCATGTCATGAAACGTTCTGTTAGTTTATTTATTTTTAGGCAGTTTGAAAGGAGTTACGGTTCGCTTATTTATTCTTATTAGAGAAAGTAGAGAGGACATGAGTGAATGTTACGTATAGCAGAACAGTCAGACATGATATCATGAAACATGAAGAATAATTGTAGAACAAATAACAAAAGGAAAGTTGAACGACGAGGGAATGGGCTGAAGTAATCGTGAAGACGGAAGATAGATTGAGATCGAGAGGGTGATTAGAAACAAAAAAGTTTTTTTTTTAGTAAGAGTTGTTACGGAACTTGCAACACAATTAGGTCATATAAGTGACGAAGATTAGAAGTGTTATAAGAGAGTAGCAAACACAAAAAAAGGAGGAGAGATAAGGACGATAGATGTTTGATAGGAAAGAAGGAACAAATCGGACTAGATCCGCCAACCACCCGCAGAAATAGAAAAACATAATTTAATACAAGCATAGGTTGATATTGAAGAAAGACTAGTCCTGACGAATAAAAGATAAAGTAGTAAAGGAAAACCTGAGTGAGATAAAGTTGTAAAGGAAAACCTGAGTGAAAGAGTTGAATACACAGAAGAGAGAAAGGAGAGACGGCGTATATATACTATATAATGTACACGTATTAAGTATTATCATAATGTCCATGATCACCACGTCCGCCATAGCACACTGGCATTGTCATCATAGTAGCAGCTTTTACACGGAAAATGCCGATATAGGTGAAACCTGTCTCTTGTGTATCTTATCTGGTCAGTGTGGATAGTGTAGTAGTATCGGTCAAGAACTATGCATGCACTTGGATTCCCCGTCACAATGAATGAATAAAGATTCGTCCCAAGCACACACACAAAAAAAGCGGGAAAAGAAAAGACTACAAGAGCGATGATTCATGCTTCTATTCGGATAGACAAAATTGATAGGTGAAGCAGGAGGGAGAAGAGTCAGAGAAAGAAAAAGGAGGGAGAAAAAGAGAGAAAATGAAAGAGAGATAGAGAGAGAGAGGGAGGAGGAGAGAGAGAGAGAGAGAGATAGAG
>NW_004798395.1:100577-101960 GCF_000002075.1 Aplysia californica
AGAGACAAAGAGAGAGAGAAAGAGAGAGAAAGAAAAAAAGAGAGAGAGAGAAAGAGAGAGAGAAAGAAAAAAGAGAGAGAGAGAGAAAGGAAAAAAAAGAGAGAGAGAGAGAGAGAAAGACAAAGGCGGGGGAGAAAAATACATGTAGTAGATGCCATGCAAATAACAAAGCATAAAAAAGCAATTATAATAATAAATATGACGAAGAGAGTGTCTAAATAGACACTTTTCTCCTGGACATTTTAGACGGTTTCTATTGTACCTTGATTTTCTGCTGATCTTAAAAGCATAATCATACAAGGTACTTTTAGTAAGCGCCTCTTTGCAGTCATGATTATCCGGGACCAATTCATTATGTCGTCTGATTTTCTTCCTACGACTATCGCTCAGGAAGATCCTAGAATATATATTATTATTCTGTTGCATTAAAACATCTATCCATTTATCTATGTATATTTTTTTCTGTTTTTAAAATAAATGTTAACGTGTATTTATAATCTACTGCAAAGGGATAAAGAAATATTTTACTTGGCTCATCTGTCAGAAAATCTTCTGCTCATTATTTTTTTAAATGACGCTCTCATAAATCAGTTCACGTATTTTATTTCTCTGCGGGCTCAGTTTTGACTTCTTCTTTCAAAGATCTTTTTGGGGCTCTCATTTTCGCATACCGGTGATACCCAGGACTAGTCTTATTTAAATACATTTTTCTTTACGCGAGTTTATGTATTAGTGTTCGTAAGTTGTTACCTGAGTAATGATGATGAATTAAACCTGCCTCTCTCTCTCTCTACCAACGCCGTAAATACAGTCCTGTCTGTCTTCTAGAAATGTTGGTTATACCTGCTCAACAGCTGAGGTGGTCACAACAGAACGCACTGAAGGTCGGAAGCTTAACTAAGCCAGTTGAAGATGAACAACCGTTTAAAACTGACCACTGACCAGTGGCTTCGCGCGTAATTGGGGGTGGAGGGAGGGGCTTCGTTAGAGCTGCGCGAAGCTTTGATGGCTGTCAGGTGGTGCACCCGTGTCGCGGGGGGGTTGTTGCGTCAAATAATGTACCGCGAGATGGGAAGGATTAGGAAGGAGGAGAGGGGGGCAGCAAGAACGCTGGGGGGACGGAGAGAGGGGGTGGGGTTTAATTGTATACGTTTTTCAATCGTGACGCAATCTAGAAAAATAAGGCGGGACTTTTCTCAGCAAGGTCATCCAATGACGAATGGAGGGACAGCCCCCACTCGCCCTCGCCGAAGGATCGAACTCTTGCCTACTGGGTTTAAAAACAAGGGCACGGCGTGGGGGTAAAATTAAGAGAGAGAAACGATTGGAAAAGAAAGAGGAAGGGGGGTGGGGGAGCAAAAAAGGCAGGTAGGGGGGTGGTGG
>NW_004798395.1:103081-104750 GCF_000002075.1 Aplysia californica
GAGAGAGAGAGAGAGAGAGAGAGAGAGAGAGAGAGAGCAACGGGGGAGAAAATACATGTAAATAACAAAGCATAAAAAAGCAATTATCTATATATGATAAAGAGAAAATGGGGTGAACTCGAAATGCTGGGTGGGGACAGTGAACGTTGAGATGGAAATGTACAAGTTTACCGTCACACTTGCTCCACCGGTCTAAAACATTGAATATGGTCTAATTCCTCACTTGCACTTTTACATTGTAATGACCCTGTAAGACGTTCACCTGTCTAAATAAACACTACTATTCTCCTGGACAATGGGCGGCCGTCCTAGACAGTTTCGATTGTACCTTGATTTTCTGCTGATTTTTAACATAATCATACTACATATCTTTTGCAAGTGTCTCTTAGGAAGTCTCGATAATCCTGGACTAATAAATGTCGTCCGTTTTTCTTTCTAAGACTGTCGTTCAGGAAGATCCCAGAATATATTCTGTTGCGTTAAAACTAGAAAATATCTCTTTTGTTCTTTTTTTTTCAGCTTAAAAAATATCTTCTTGGTACCAGAAAAAAACGGCATATTTATTTAGTTTTCTGCAAATAGATAAAGAAATATTTTACTTACTTCGCATATCTGTCGGAAAACTGTCAGCTCATCTTTTGGGAAAATGTTGCTCTCAATACTCTCATAACTCAGTTCACGCATTTTCTTCTCTGGAGGCTCAGTTTGGGCTTCTTCTTTCAAAGATCTTTTTGGGGCTCTCCTCTCCTCTTGCTGTGTGTTCAAAAACTGTTGGTCGTAGTTCAGAAAAACAAAGGTGCATTCACTGTTGTCTGTGCTGGCGATATCCTCAAGTATGGGCTGAGCCATCATTTCTGCTTCTTGTTCTTCATCTTTCTGTGTAGACGCTGACACATTTCCCAAGTCAATTTCGTTCACATTTTCCGAGTCAGTTTTGTTCACATTTTCCAAGTCAGTTTTGTTCACATTTTCCAAGTCAGTTTTGTTCAAGTTTTCCAAGTCCGATTCGCTGGCCGTTTTTACTCTCGCGATGGTCAAAGTTATTCTTTCTTTTCCTGTTGAAACGACTTGAAGCTTGGACTTCTTCTTCCTCGTACCCGGTGTCTTTGCTGTGTGCGAACGCTTGCCTAAGGAAGATTTTCTCTTAGTCTCAGCTTGAGCGACGTCTGCCATCTCACTGTCCAAATCATAATTGAACAGAAGGGGGATCCGGTGTCCTTTCGTAGCATACTGATACTCAGGACTATTCTTATCGAGATACATTTTTCTTAAGGAACGCGACAGTTTCTGTTTGAACGCGACAGTTTCTGTTTTAATGCCCGTAAGTTGTTACTCGAGTAATGATGATGAATTAAACCTTCCTCTCTCTGGCTGCAATGTGTATACCTGTATGTCAGAAGTATGTATGTCTTCGCGAAATATTAGATCTTATTGTAAAGCTCGAAATCTTACCTGCTCAGCTGTTAAGGATGTCAAAAGTCACAGCAGAAAGCACGGAAGGTCGGAGCTTAAATGAGCCAGTTGAAGATTAAAAATCGTTTAAAACTGATCAGTGTCTTCGCGCGTAATTTGGGGTGGAGGGAGGGGCGTCGTAAGAGCTGCGCGAGGCGGTCAAGTGGTGACCCGTGTCGCGCCAAATAGTGCTCCGCCAGATGTGAAGGGGGGGAGG
>NW_004798395.1:108479-110022 GCF_000002075.1 Aplysia californica
TGCTGGTGCTGCTGGTGCTGGTGCTGCTGGTGCTGCAAATTTCTTGGACGCTGGTACACATTGTTCGTCTGTTGCTGCTGCTGCAAACTTCTTGGACGCTGGTACACAGTATGCCTATTTTGGGTTTTTCTCGCTTTAGGTCGAACGTTTGATGAAGGCTGGTTCACACTCTTCATCGGCTGCTGCAAATTTGTTGGACGCTGGTTCAAAGGCATATTATTTTGCCTTTTCGTCGCTGTAGGTCGAACGTTTGATGAGCGCTGGTTCACATTGTTCGTCTCCTGCTGCAAATTCCTTTGACTCCAGTACATTTGCATAATATTTTGCTGGTACACATTGTTCATAATATTCATGCCACTCACTTCAGGTCGAACGATGGACACAGTTTGATTCACGTTGTTACTAGAATTCCGTGGCACCGTGCTTGAACTTTGGAATACACCCAGATTATTATCTCGTTGTATGCTGCTCTCTTCAGGTCGAACGTTTAGTGAAGGGTTTCGGGGCACCGCGTGGTTCCCGTCATTTCTCCGCTCAATTTCTTTTACAGCACCATCACTGAAAAGGAAACAACCGGTGTATTCTGGTGATTCGTTTTTCAAATTGCTAATGTTCTCTCTACTGATCAAACTTAGGCGAACAGTGTCCGTAAAATCCTCCCAGGACATAGGGGTGGTCTCTCCAGTCCCCTTCACGATCGCACAGATGCCAGAATCCATTGCGTTGTGTCCTCCAACGATGAAGAATAAATATATATTTTTTTTATGGAACGATGTGGTCCTTCGCAAAGCAGACGACGAAATGATGCAGTCTTTCGTAAATCAGTCGACGAAATGATGCGGTCTTTGGTAAAACAGACGACTAAAACAGTCCCTCGTGAAGTAGACGACACGACTAAATGGTGTGGTCATTCACAAAGCTGATGACGAAATGATGCAGTCTTTACTTTAATGAAGCTGACGGCTAAAACGGTCCTCCGTGAAGCAGACGACGAGCTCACTGACGTGTCGTTCTATACTAACGTAACTTGCACGTTATGACAATGAGACACCTAGCGAGGCGGATTACGCGTTTCTTCAAATGGTCAGCCGCGTTGCTTTTGTCTAATTGGCCAACGCTCTGCTGCGTTTGAGAATCGGGTATACTATGAGACACCGAGTGAGGCCGATTACGAATTTCTTCAAATTGTAATCAAAGTAATTGTTTAATCTGCCCAGCTGGTCAGTCACGTTGCTTTTGTCTGATTGGTCAACGCTTTGTGCTGCGTTTGAGAATCGGGTGTTTCCGTGTCTTGAATGTCAGCGAGTCTGTTAAGTGTGGCGTAACCTTGAGACGATGACGAAGACAAAAAAGGGGAAGGGAGAAGGGAAACGGGTGAGGGGAGGACGAGGAAGGGGACGGCGGAATGGGGAAACTAACAGGCGAGTGAGCGTTTTACTTTAGACAGAAATAGAAGCGGAGGAGGTGGTTGAATTTGACACCTTTGATACTCGTACTCAGAGAGAAAGAGAGAGAGAGAGAGAGAGAGAGAGAGAGAGAGAGA
>NW_004798395.1:113094-114876 GCF_000002075.1 Aplysia californica
TGTGTGTGTGTGTGTGTCTGTATTGGGGCAGGCAAAAAGGAGTGATAGAAAAGAAGAGGTTTTGGGTGGGAATAGAAGACCGAGGTAAGAGGTAGATCAATGAAGAGAGGCAGTTGATGTAAGGGGGTGGGGGGTGAGAAATCAAATGGAAAAAGAATGAAGCTCATAGCTTACCTAGCTAGATAAATAGCTAGCTAGCTAGCTATATAGATAGACAGACAGGTATCTATCCACGTACATGGGGGCCTTTAAACTAACATCCGATTTCACGTCACTCTAACATATTATAGCTAATGGTATTGCACACTGTCAAGCCATAGCATGATGCAATTCAGGATATTTCACTGTGCCACAGTCCAGTTCTGGTGCTATTACAGTTACAGCTAATGTGAACTTGACCTTGCTCTAAAAACACACATCCGATCTGATCTCCTCGTGACGAGTGTGTTTGAACTTGTATCTATACCAACTTAAGGGCAATCACGCGGTGAGAACGAGACTGACAGGGCTTTGGGACAGAACTTTCATACCAAGAGCACTTTGTGGTTAGTCCCGAACCTCTTACGAGTTGTTTAAATGAACTTAATAGACCGCGGCACACATGACAGATCTGCTGATCTATATACAGTTCTAGTTCTATAGACCTATAGTAAAGAAATCTGCAGGATCGGCTTGAGTGTATTACGTTCTTTATAGACTTACGGTGAAGAAGTCTACAACACTTACAGGACTTTTCGGTGAATATTGAATTGCGTTCGCGGAGTTTATTTGAACCAACGAGGAGGCATCGGTCGTCCATTAAGATCTATAAAGAGATGTAAGAGAAATGAACGATTCTTCAAGCCTTCAGAGTCGAGGTGTCATTTTAGCTTTAGTAGAGGTTTTACGGCGCTCGCAACTGCATAAGGTCATATGTCATATGAGCGTCAGAAGATTAGAGGTGTTACAAGAGAGTAACAAACATAAAACAGAAGAAGGGGAGATAAGGACGATAGATGTTTTAAATGAAAGTAGAAGCAAACTACACCAGAGCATCCACCAACCACCTACAAGGTGTCACTGACTTACAATGGACGTGTGAAAGAATGATCTTCTCTTTCAAAGTTGGACTGTAAGCGTTTCTCGACACTTGCAGCAAAATTAGGACACATAAGTGACATAACCATCCTTTAAAACAATCAGCATTAAATAATATTTTCCTCCTATTGCCATTATTCTAAACAGAAAAATTAACGTTTTGTTTGTTGTTTGTTGTTTTTGTAAGTTTTTTTTTTTTTACGGTGCTCGCAACTGCATAAGGTCATATGAGCGCGCAGGACACATTAAACTTGTTGTTTTCAGCGTACCTCTTCAGTCACGAAAAAGTTGGTATTTTATTATCTTGATGCTCGTGTCGTATGTACCTTTCGATCAATATTCTATATTTCTCTGTTACATCTTTAGACGCTAAAGAGAGAAACGATACGTTAAACGTTATCGTTTTTAAAAAATAAATTGTTTTTTATTTTATTTATTTACAAAAAAACCCACCACCAAACGAACGGATACTTCTAAGATTCTAAGGTCGTTTTCCGACTTCACGTCTCCGACACCAGAGAGAAATCTCACGGTTTTTAGGCAGCTCGTTTCGCCTTGTCGCAGTTCTGTGTCTGGTAGTGCCACAATTATTGCGTTATCTCCCCAGAAAGACTCGGTTCTCTGGCTTGACATTTGTGGCAGGCGCCTGTTTCCCAGGATAAACTTCTTACGTCAGAAAAATGAAGAACAACTCCGGGAGAAAGG
>NW_004798395.1:118927-120365 GCF_000002075.1 Aplysia californica
CCGGGGTGGTTGCTGTACCGACGACGTCGCCCTCCCTCTGTAAACCCCCCCGAAGGGGATTAAGTTGCGTCATATGAGTCGCGTCATGTGAGTCGCGTCATGTGACGCGTTGGTTGTCTCGGCCGGAAACTTTCCCCCCCCCGGTCAGTTTGTTTACCTTTGCGGTGTTGTCGCGTGGCCAGCAGCTTGTCAGCTTCTTTCCTCAATGACTTACGATCTTAATTTGTACTCTTGTAATGTGTCAAGGTTTTACATTATTTGCACACACGGTTCACGGGATGTCCCTCCTACATACAACAGGCCACTGGCCTTGCTGCAGCAGACAGACGCCTGTGTCTCCCCGCGACACCCGCCGGTACAACAAGCGGAAGAAAAAAGTAAAGTAAAAATAAGCACACAAGGTCGCACCCTGTTTTTATGGGATTTACTAGTCTCATGACGACACGCAGGTGTAGTTGGGAAGTCTCTCGGCGGTCAGCATAACGTTTATCTTTTCAACTTTGTCGCAAGTCCATTGATGAATTTCTTTCTGCAGAAGTTCAGTTTTCACACCTTTGACGTGTGAAATTTTTTTTTTTTCTATTTTAGCCTAGGGTGGGAAAAAGCTACGGCTGACGACGGTTGGGCTGTATCGCTGGTCTGTGACGTAATCAATAACGCAGTTGTCAATGCCATTTTTTTCATTTTGAGAAATTTATTGAAACGATGGCATGGAAGGGGGGGGGGGGGGGGTAGATTTGTATGGGGATTTGGTTAATTTAGACAAACAGAAGGCAAAACACATCGTGAGCATGTGAACGTGGGAATCTGACAGAAGGGGCTACTGGGGTCTTTTGTTAATGTTTGTTTGGGTTTTCAAATGTTAGACAGAAGGAATGGGTTTGGGATGAGTGTTGGATTAAATGAGATGAATTTTGGGGTTCGGTATGAAGTTTTGTGTGTCTCCGGCGTTATAACGTTAAGTAGAATTTTTGAGGGGAAAAAAAGTGAAAAAGGCATAGAAGAGAAATGAATTATTTTGGAAATACTACATAGTAAGATTGATAACTCTCATTACGCAGTAAATTTTATTGGGCCAGTAGCAAGATAAAGAGCATCGTGCAATACAGTTGTAAAACGCGAAGGCGTGTCTTTAAAAAAGAACAACTCTCAAAAAAAAAAGAAAACCCAAAACATCAACCTTCCCTCCTCCTACTTTTTTATATTTTATAGTAGAGGGTTTTACAGCGCTCGCAATTGCATAAGGTCATATGAGCGCCATCCTCCTCCTACCTTTTCATACCAACCAAACATTCACACACAACTACACGCATACGCACACGCAGAATCATGCACACACGCACGAAAAAACTAAGGAACACATACATATTCACATACAAGAACACCCGTAGGCATACGCACACACAGAGGCACACACATACACACACACACACACACA
>NW_004798395.1:121764-122635 GCF_000002075.1 Aplysia californica
TTATTTTAAACGCTAACAAACTGAGATGATCTTTCACCTGGGTGAAGTGAGGAAAATTCGTGTGAAGAAATGCCTTTCCCAAGGACACACCGCCGGGCCCCTGACGGGATTCGAACCTACAACTACTTTTCGGTTGCAAGTCCGAGCGTCTAACAACTACTAGACCACAGACGCCACTTTCCTTCCAGACGGCGCCGTCTAAATTGGGTGAAAATTAAATCATGTTGAAGCAATCTTCAAAGACGCCGACCCAACCCAGATGAAAGTCTTACAAAGGTGACAAAGTGAAAGTGAAAGTCACCCCGTTTCACACCGGCGAATAAAAACGGCCATTGAGTTTCAGTGTTTAATATTCTTGTGGACAATGAACAGGTGCGAAAAATGCGACATTGTGGGTATATTTGCTTTTTAAAAAGTATTTTTCTTTATAGATTAAAAGAAAAATTAATGCGACCCCCCCCCACCCCACACAAAACGGTAACGATACTATAAAAAAAAGTAGGCGCTACAAAAACCAAAGAAAATAAGTGAAACAGAAAAGGACAATCCTCCCTCCTTATTTTTCGGAACCTGAATCTGCAAATTAAATATAATTATAAGAGATTTGAGACGTAAGAAAATTCAAAAAGACTTCTAAAGAGCTGTAAAAACGTTTATTTCCGTTAGACGAGTTGACCTGTTCCTCTTTCATATGTGACCCACTGTGACCTCTATCAAGTTGGGTTGGAGAGCTCTTTCTTCCAGTGCCCCTAACATTTGGAATCCCCCCCTCCAAATATTAAACCCAAAAGAGATGAGTATCATAATACCAGAGAGAGGGAGAGAGAGAGAGAGAGAGGGAGAGAGAGAGAGAGAGAGAAAGAGAGAGAGA
>NW_004798395.1:123778-125054 GCF_000002075.1 Aplysia californica
CAGACAGACAGACAGACAGACAGACAGACAGACAGACAGACAGACAGACAGACAGTAGAGCTTACAGACAGCTGTTTCAGCGTTTCCCAGTTCCCGTGCCCACTTGACCCTCACTGATGACTTTCGAAATGTTTGTGCAACACTTCCTCCATCAGCAGACAGCTGATCACCAGCTCCTGTGGCACAACCGTTTGGCGGGAAGGACTTCCGTAGCGAGCCACCACCCCAACAAACACAATAAAGAAGAGACCTAGATCTAACCCTAACCCTGACCCAACTCCTGCCCCTACCATTATCTCTACCCCTACCCTATCCCTATCCTTACCCCAAACCCTAACTCTAACCCTCTATTCTATTCTCTTTCATAGTGGTCGGTCGTTTCGGAAGTCCTGCTTTTTTTCAGTTTTAGTAGATGTTTTACGGCACTCGCAACTGCATAAGGTCATATGAGCGCCAGAAGATTAGAGGTGTTACAAGAGAGTAACAAACATAAAAAAGAAGGGGAGATAAGGACGACAGATGTTTCATAGGAAAGAAGAAGCAAACCACACCAGAGCACCCGCCAACCACCCACGTACAGCAGTTTGGCGCTTCGCTGTCGCATACAAGACGCGGGAGACCCGAGTTCGATTCCTGAATAGGACAAATTTTTTAATCGAGAATCTCGGTCTTTCTGCTAGGATGTTGTATCCCCCTCTCAGCCCGGGTTGGTCCTGACAGGCTGGGTCGGAAGACCGCCTCTCCTGAATGATCTAAATGTGTGTAGATGGGGGTGTTTGCTTATTTGAGTAAAGAGAAACACTTCGACAAAATGATAGACATTTAGAGCAGGAGAAAATTAAGACAGAAACAGAAACAAGAGAGTGAAAGGAAAGAAAAAAGGGAGGACTTCCGTAAAGAGCGACCACTTTGAGACAGAGTAGAACAGAGGGGTAGAGGTATGGGTAGAGTTTAGAGGTTTAGGTTTTGGGGTAGGGTAAGGGTTAGTGTTTGGGGTAGGGTTAGGGTTAGTGTTTGGGGTAGGGTTAGAGTTAGTGTTTGGGATAGGGTTATGGTTGGGGTTTAGGGTTGGGTTAGGGTCAGGTCTCTTCTTTATTGTGTTTGTTGGGGCGGTCGCTCGTTACATAAGTCCTTCCAAGAAAAGAGATCTGCCAGTGGCCCACATCAACTACCAAGTGGGCGTGAAAACAAACATCAACACTAAGAAACAAAAATAAACTTACTGCAGCCGTTTCATCATTTCCTAGATCTTGTTCCCAGTCCATTTGGGTCCCCC
>NW_004798395.1:127484-129976 GCF_000002075.1 Aplysia californica
ACACACACACTGAAGTCATAAAAATAAACGATGTAAAAACATCCACCACCACGCCTTATCCTGGTGTAAGCTGACAGTATCAGGGCTAGCAAAGACATTAAACAATAAATGGGACTATGAATCAATCTACCTATAAACATCATGTTTTATCGAGTCTGCCCATACCCAAACATCAGCATAATAAGCTGACCTTGTTTTATAATAAGGACAGACATTACAATTTAACACCATGTGCCAATCAAGGGGTAGATAGAGAATGTGTTGCCAGTTGGCAGGCAGACAGACAGAAAAAAACAACAAACAAAACATCACAATGCCATCACCTGTCGCCGCCGAGGCAGCTCCTCCTTTTTTTAAGCTCATAGAACTGTGTGGATAGTGGACACTGCTGGAGTAGCTGTCTTTAAGCCCCTAATCGACACTATTCAGATCATTTAGAAGTAGGGGGTGGGCTTCGATCTTTCTTGTCAGGACGACCCAGGCTGAGGGGGCTGCAACTTTCCAGAAGAAAGAACAAGATATTCGATCAAAAATTCTCCCCACAGCATTTAACGTTTTCTGCAATGTGCACCGGGTGTTAGTTAGTATACGCTGGCTTGGTCTCTAGGTTAACTCAGTTGGTATCATGCTGGATTACGAAGCAAATGGCCCTCGACCTCTCGACCCAATCCCAGATTGAGCGCTCTTAACCGTACCTCGTGTTTTACTATCATATCCATACGACCTGGGGAACTCTGTGCCCCCACTTTCCAAAAGGAAATTTACTCGTTAATCCGATCCGTACGCTTTGCCTAGCAGTCTGCCAAAATGATTTTTCAAGAAATACTGAAAGTTTCAAAGAGATCTTCACACTAGAAGTATTCTAGAATGTGAAGAATACAACCCCTGGGGTATAAAATGACCCAAGGGTGTACAGGTAGGGTTAAACTTGAATCGTTTTGTGAAGTTCTTAAGGCTTTCGATCCATTTGACGAGGTCCTATCGGAGACGGACGTTACTTTCGGAGGTCCAGCCTCTCAAATAATGTAGTAATAGTATCGATATGGGCGTTAAACCCATACTTATACTTACTGACTGTACACTGGCATGATAGTAAAAGACGTCGCAAGTGGGTGGTGGACGGGTGTTCTGGTGTGGTTTCCTCCTTTTTTCCTACCTAACAACTATTGTCTTTATCTCTCCTTCCCTCTTTTTTTTTTGCGTTGTAACACTTCCAACTTCGGCACTTATATTGGTCGCTTTTAAGCACAAGGGGGCTATCCCGAAAAATGCTGTTTTGAGAAAAGTGAAGGTTAATTTTTGCTCCTTGTTCAGTTTCTTTAAAAGAGAAGAAGTTTTCTCTATAACCAAACAAATATACACACAACTGAAACGAAACTTCTCCTATAGGTAGGGCAAAAATGCCTACTTTTGGTGTAGGTCAAGATTTCGGGAAACCCCCGAAATCTGGGTTAGCTCGCTGTCTTTAAAAGCGACTATATAATATAATATAACCTAATTGTGTTGCAAGGGCCGTGAAACGTTTACTAAAACTAAAGTAAAAGGCCTTGTCGTAGATCCGTAGATTCGCCACAGTAGCAAACCGTCACCGCTGAGACCGAGAGCCAGGGATTAGACCGGCAACAAAGCACGTCACAGAAGTCCCAGCCCCTGAACCCTAAGTCCCAGCCTTGACCCCCGACCCTTCCGGAAGCCAACGGTCTCCAATCGGGGCCGCTTTCATAGTTCACTAAGTCTGGCGTAACGCGCCCCGCCGAAAATAAAATGTGCTTATATTTACGTCCCTTCATTAGTAACTTTGCAGAGAAATAAGCTTTGTAGTACAATAGAAGTTGAAACGAACGTAGACTCATTGTGTGCTATTTATTATCCAGATTCTGGGTGTACCGTGCACTTGATTTATGGACAGTGACGTCACTGGCACAGTAAACTAACTTCAAGCAGTTCTGCTTCTGGGCCTGTGGTTCCTGAGGTTTGCAGCTATATTCGTGACCAGTCAGCTGAGCTTAGATTCTACGTAACTGTCCTTTAGAGTGTGCGGAAGCTCGCTCAATAATAATACGTTCCACATTCTTCCTTCTTTAATAAAGGGTTTTGCTTATGAGCTGTAGTTTACTGGGAGTTGGTCACACTTCGCTGGGAACCGATTAAGACTTACAACTGGACTGAAAAGACAATACAGAAGATAAGGCCCAAGAGATGATATAAATAACGGATAAGTTCACTTATGTTAAGTGTAGAATGACATACCAAACAAAAAGAACAGTAAAGTGCCAGGGAAGTAGATTTATAACGTGCGTTCAGTTCGGATATGTCAAAATAGCTGAACCAAACAACCAACCAGCCTACTAAACAACCAACCAACCAACCAGCCAACAAACAAACAAACAAACAAACAAACAAACAACAAACAAACGAAAGAACGATTGAACGAACGAGCGCAAGAACGCATGACCAAACGAACGTACAAACGAACGAAGGAACAAACCCCC
>NW_004798395.1:130893-132150 GCF_000002075.1 Aplysia californica
CCCCCCCCCCCCCCACCTTGGTGAGTTCAATGAACCTGCATAATGTATAAATGTATTGAGGTCAATTCTAACTCTTACATAGAAAGGACGAAGTCATGAAGGGCAGTTTTATCAGTGTCAATTATACAAAGCTGGCAATTATTCTGGAGAAAAAAAATCTCGAGTTGATGTTCATTATAATATTCAATATTGGAAGCTACAATAGTATCCAAAGCAAAGACGAGGAAACATGATCTAGAGTGTCATACAAATTACGCACTTTGGAAATAAAATTCGGAATGGTAATGAAAGATGCTGGGGCACAGATGTGTAAGCCTGGTATCTCAGTCAAAGGATGAAGGTGATGGTAATGTTTTAAAAAACCCAACAATTCGTTCAATCATTTTCATTTTTTGTCCATCCATCAATCCATCCACCCACTTACCCACCAAACCATATATCCATCCATTCATCTTGGCGGATTCTGTGAATACAAAGAACATGATAATAAATTCTTTTTTATTAGACCTCAATTTTCAAACATCTGCTCACTTGCTTCTTCCTCTTTATCCAGGGCACACCTACGGCTCAGTAAGTATCAGGCTCACTACATGTATTGTGCGAAGAGCCCTGATTCCGATCTCCGAAGGGGTATTTCTGATGTTGGGTTGTTTGGTTTTCAAAGTTTTTTTTATCGGGGGATAGATAGATAGATGGATAGATAGATAGATAGATAGATAGATAGATAGACAGATAGATAGATAGAAGGAACAGTGCAGTTCACTTCAAAAGAAGAGTAGCGTGTTATTTCAAACACAGATTGATTTGGAGCGTGGTGATCGTAATCTGATGACTTCAAAGAACAAGAAGAAAAAAAAGAAAGAAAAAAAGCCTACACATTAGATAACTCCGTAATCATTGTTGTACAAAGGTCGAGGTTATCTTTTGCAGTAAATATAGCCCTGTTCCGAGATCGTAGTTGTAAGCCCTGTGATAGATAATCAGTGGCGATAAATGAAGCATTATAAAGGGTTAACAGTGTTTGGTTGACTGCCTTTCTGGGGATCCTCGTCTTCAAATTTTATTTCCCGTGCTACCTTTTGAACAGGAAAACACCTTTTTGATAGTTTGAGAGATTTGTCGGAGTAAAAAGAAGTACTATTATTTATTCAATGTTAATAAATGCCCCCTACCCCCCTCTTTCAGTACTATCATTAATTCAGTATCAATGCCCCTCCTCCCTTCCCCTTATTTACACACATACGCACACAAACTCAC
>NW_004798395.1:132250-134076 GCF_000002075.1 Aplysia californica
ACACACACACTCACACACACGGACACCAACAAACCCACACAAATATATAATACAAACACAAACCCTGGTTTTCCTACTTCCTCTCTTAAAAAAACCCCAAACAATTTAAAGACCCCCTCGTTATGCACTTCCGACTACCATGAAGAGAATGTGTCTTTGACGACTGTCAAGTACCTATTAAGCAGCTGCAAGAATTATATACATTTAGGAAAGCGGGCTAGAGTATCTTGCTTATGGGGTAGGGTGCCTTTCAGTAGGCAGGAAACCAGCCAATGAATTTCTCATTTCTGGCCTAAAGTCTTTTGAATGGGAGACTATTTTTGGCACCGCTTTTGCAATATCATGTGCGCACCAGATTTTGGTTTGAGTAAAGAAATTCAACGTCCTTAAATATCGTGTAGTATGGTTTATGTTCAGAGCCCACATAAATAAATCATCATCTTTATAGTATAGTCGTCTTCCTCACCCTGTGCTGGAGTATTATGGACACCAATAAAATTAATGCTCTTCGTGTATGTCAAACCTGTTTAAGGCGACCACCGATTGTCGAAGAGAAAAGTGGCCGTATTAGATAGATAGTAGCCTCACACATAATTATCATTACGCTTTAAAAAAAACCGTAACAGGAAGTGGCCGTCTTTAAGATTGGTTGTCTTGTACATGTGGCCGTTAGAGCAGGTTCACCATACTTCTGGTCTTGGCTAGTCTCCACTCATTGTCCAGTTGTATCTCATCTCCTTTAGGTTTGAATCATCTCTCAAGACGTTTATATATTTTAAAAAACCTCAACGAATTCTTATTCGTGCCTGTGTAAAGAGGATTTTGTTTTCGGTGCATCCATTTTTGTTCAACATCTTCATTTCACTCCCCCGATTTCGCCCCACTTCCTTGCTCCTTCTTTCCTATCAAACATCTATCGTCCTTATCTCTCCCTCCTTCTTTTTTTATGTTTGTTACTCTCTTGTAACACCTCTAATCTTCTGGCGCTCATATGACCTTATGCAGTTGCGAGCGCCGTAAAACCTCTACTTAAACTAAAAAAGACACACTTCCTTCTTCAAACTCGATTTTACCCAGTTTCGTCCGACATTTGGAATATTGTAATATAAACGACCAAGCCAAGAAAGGTACATAATAATATAGGTAGAAAGCCTTGAAAACAGTCTCAAACAAACAACTTTCATAAACGACCGACCGGAATTCAAATTAGGCTTATACGCATCGTAGACTAGCATGTAACCAGCTGAGCTAAAAGGCTAATACTGTCGAACTTGCTGTAACGACCACCTGCCCAAGACGACCACCAGCACAGTGACTAACGATCGCTTCCTACTCCCCTCCCCCCTCCTTCCTGCCAACCCCGGCGCATTTTCCATAATATTATCATAACGCTACTTTCCAAAAGCCTTCAAAGACGACCATTTTTCTTCTCAGCATCAAGAGGTTATCTTACACAGATTCAATTGTTCATAAGCCTTTTGCACGTTTACATATTATGATCGTTTTATTATGACCGTTCTACCAGATCAGTCTGAACAGCCTCGAACTGTTAATATATTAATTTGTTATTCAAAAATTATATGTTGTTACATCGAACATATGCGCGGACGTTTGCACTCGGTTGATTCAATCCGATTAATTTTTATGGTCCGGTCATTACGCTCCTTGCCCTCCGCCGATTGTGTGTAGGTACTTGGTACGATATGGCTACATTGAGTCACAATACATGCATGCTTGGGCAACTTATACATAACAACTATTCCACGACTTATTAATAAAATCTTTTCGCTTAGAGCTACAGGAGGAATGAGAGAGAGAGAGAGAGA